>NC_046665.1:3157219-3177603 GCF_010883055.1 Belonocnema kinseyi | reverse complement strand
TTTCTCCGGGTCGTAAAGCATCGCTCTTCATCTATTGGATGCCTGCCCGCGGTTGGTCTTAGTGTCGCCTCTCTTTCTTTGTTGCCGGCTTATTCTAGCTGTTGTAGAGTAGGCATTCTGCTTACATAGCCCCTTTTACGAAATAGTTCAGCATGGTTTCGCAGACGTTGCTGCGAAAAGTGCGATAGCTCCGGGTGTTTCTCGCACCACAGAGCATGCAGCCGTGCCATGTAATCCCGTTCACGGGCCACACTCGCATCATAGCAGTCTAGCAAGTCGTGATTCAGTTGCTCCGTCCACCCAAAAGTCACGAGATTCCGCCGATCCATCGCATTGAATCCATTTTCATTGGCTCCCCCAGCTCTAGATTGGTCGGCATTGTTGGCCGACCCATTGTCGGGAGCCCTGCGCGTTCTGTTGTTTTGAACCGCACTTACTACAATTATGTTTGGTGTTGTAATTGTTGTTCCCACGAGAAGCTAGGGAAAGGGGTTCGTCTATCCTTGTAGAGCCCCGCATGCAAGGATAAGGCTGCTTACTCTGAGAGGTCGCTCGGTATCCCAGAGTCACCGTTGGGGTGTTTTAACAATAGATTATAGTTTAAGTTGAAATTCAGAAGTCCCATTGAGGTTCACTCTAACGCGTAATGTTAGCGTGCGACGCGCTACGGAGATGTATCCATTCAGGTTTTGTTCTGTAACTCGAAAACCAAGCCTGGGCCGATAATTATACCTATTTATAGAAAAATAGGAATAGTCAAAAATAAAAAAAAATATTCTATTTTGTTTTTTTTTGAAAAATTGTGGTTTAATTTGAGTTTGGAATTTTTGGTTCATTTTTACTGAAAATTGCGTGAAAATACATATCCAACTATTTCATATAAAAGTAATTTGCCTATAGTGGATAATATTTACATGCGTTCCAAGCCAATGGTGCGCGTGCTATGACACAAACTCTCACCTTAGCGCATGCGCAAACTAATTGTTCGATGTACCTAAAATTTGGTATGGGGAATTCTATTCAATAGTATATTTATTTGCACCTACGAAAATAAGGTAACTTTTGTGATTAATACATAATATAAATGAATGAGAAAGTCACTTTTCTCACGAAACTCAATATTTGTTTACTATTTCATCATATAAGTTTCATAAAAATCTTAATTTAGAAGTTTCAAAACTTTGTATGAAAGGAAATAATTCAAGCAGTGGAATCTTTACAGAATTTTTTGCGATTTCAGTGGGCGAAAGGACATTGTCATGTTGAAGCCATCCTAAAGATCTCCATAAGACGTCCATGGAAGTCTAATTAATTTCCTAAAGATGTCTCATGACCGAAAGACTTCTGTAAGACATAGGAAGTCTTTGGGACACCAATTGTATTGACGTTCACGTCCTAGGGACGTGGCAGATCATTTGACAGGCAGATCGTTTAAAGCACAAGCTTGATTTGAAATCTTTCTTCCTCAGAAACACGGTGATCAATTACGGCCTCCCTTAGTTCAGTTTCTACTACCAAGAAGTTTTTCAGGGAAGGAAGTCAAACCCCACCAACGTTGGGTTTCGGAGGTACTTCAACGGGAAAATTTCAATTGTTCGTAAACGACCCACCTGTGTGACAAAGTGTTTAATAGCCATAGATATAAATTTTAGAAAAGTGACTGAACCTGAAATTCGTTAGAGATTTTCTAATCATAGTTTACGGGTAGGGTTTCACCAAAAATCATTTAATAGTAATGTCGCATTTAAAACTTGTATCAATAGTATTGCTTATTATTGAGAGTTTTGTTCAAAGTGCGTTTACTGTGTCCAGTTTAGTAAATTGTAACCATTAATGAAAATTGGTCATTATAATGGTAGGACGTTAAAACTAATCCTTACCATTTCTCGTTAAACTTGAAAAAAAAGAAGCTCCAGCACTTACTATTGTTTCATCATCTATTCTGATCATATCCAAATATCATAAAGTAAAACTTTGCTCGCCAAACGAGGCCTTTATAGTTAAATTATGTGTAAATAAAACAAAAATAGAGAGCAATTCTGAAAAACTATGTCAGACATCTTTAGGAAGAAGTATAGTGGTTAGTGGCCGGGCTCCATGAATGAAAAAGCGACATGCATCAGACCACTTAATCTCTACTTATTACGTATCGGCGCGCTCTATTATCGATTGTATAAATGTATCACTTGCTGAGTGCGCAGTTCCATGGCGATAGATAAGTAGAATAGTGAATCAATTTTGACGAATTAGGGGCCTGCACAAACATTAGCGCTCACCTCATTGGTCGAAACTATTCCACTATTCTAGTAATTAAACTCTATAACGCCGTCGACGAAACATGTGTTTCTGGAGCTGTGACGTTTATGTCTTGGGAATACTATTTCAGGTGACTAAATCCTTGGTTGGCTCACACGTAAACGTATATATAACGTATATATAACATATATATAATTAAAAGTTTGTCATAAAGAAAGCCGCCGGATTTCGCCGCGAGCGGGTGCTCATCTGAAAAACTGCACCCAATCCCAGCGAAATCACGGTAAATTTGTAGCTACAACCACGTCTCACGACCGTGAGATATGTGGTTATAGGTTGTAACATAATCAATACGATGATCGGTCAAAAGTCTCGTGCACTCCAAAGACACGAAGCGACCCAAGGACAACCGCATTCTGCATGTTTTCCGCAAGTGTTTTAGCATATTGTTCACACGCAGAGATGATTTTCAGGATACTAACCAGTGAATGCTTGGCACCTCCAAGAGCGCCGATGATAAGGACTATTAGTTTAACAAAATATTCCGGATACAATCGTCGCCACTTCCTTATAATGTCTCTATACCTCTCTTTCTTTTCATTCTCCTTGGCTTTGATGTTTTTGTCAGCTGCTGCCGAAAATTCGATAGCGAGCATGGTTCGCTTCTTGAAGTCGAGAAGAACCATGTCAGGCCTCGACCTCGAGTGTACAACAGAAACAATTGTCCTAGAAGCATTTACAGGGGCGATATTAAGGTTAATGCTGTAAGAGTGACAGAGATGTTAATAAAGCACTCTTAGTGCCGCATTATGGATCTGGATGTAGGTTGTTCTCACATGAGTTGGACAACTAGATAGTATGTGTACCAAATGCTCGGGATGTGCATAGCACGCCCTGCAGCTATCATCGGGAATGTCTTGGCTCAAGATGATGCCGTGCATCCCCTTATCGAGGAGCTGTTCACGTAGGTTCTTCTCTTGTGCTTTCTTTATCCGGGCTTTTAGGAATGAGTACTTCGTATAGATAAGATTTGATGCATTTTTCTCACTCCTAATACTGAAGTTAAGTCCGAGTGTTTCAGTAGCCTTCTCCGCTGCTTTGTACAGAAACGCTCCTTTGCCCACTTCTTCTTGCTTCCTGACCATTTTAAAAAGAGAGTCTTTTTCATTTGCGATTCAATGTGCTGTACCCAGAATAATCCTGTTGCGGAGACATTCAAGATTCAATATTCCGCGACCACCTTGACGGCGTGAGATGTAGAGTCGCGGAACAGAAAACTTTAGATGCATGCTTTTGTTCATGAGCATAACCTTTCGTGTGCCGATATCAAGGGATCTGAGATCGTTCTTTGTCCATGGTACGACTCGAAATGAATAGAGTACTACCGGGACGGCAAGCATGTTCGTTGCAGATACTTTGCTTCTTGTCGACATGTCGGGAGACTAAATATGCCAGATGAGACGTTTGTATCTGCCTTGAAGAGTATCCTTTATATATGTCACATCCTGAATGTGGCTCTGTGGCATTTGTCTGACCCAAATTCCATTCCTGTTTGCTTAGTATATCGTTCGACAATCCCTAGAGCTAGCTGTAGTTGCTCTTTGTTTTTAGCATAGATCTTAAGATCATCCATATAAAGTACATGAGTTACCTTGTACTTTCCATCTGCAGGTTTGCCGCAAAAGTACCCCTCGGAATAGCGAAGTGCTTGAGATATTGGAAATAAGAATAGGCAAAAGAAGAGTAGGCTCATAGTGTCGTCCTGAAAGACACATCTCTGGAAGGTGACCTTTTGAGTTGTCACACGATTTTTTCCAGATGAGATAGTAAATCTGGTTTTCCAAAGCAGCATCAATCTCTCTATGCATTTCACGATTTGCGGACGAGCTTTTAAGCTTTCCTAGAGATAGATGATACGTCTATGGGAGGTCGAATAGAAAGCTTTCTGGTAATTAAAACAGGCCATTGATAGGTTATGTTGGTAGTGTGCTGCATCTTTGCAGACACATGTATCGATTAGCTTGTTTTCCCGACATACCGCTACGCCTTGCTTTGAGTCTCGTTGTTTATACATTCCTTGCCACACAGGTTCAATTGCCCGAACAATCCTGTAATTTAGGATAGCTGCGAATATCTTATACAAAGTATTTATACAAGTGATTGGCTTTTAGTTCTTCAGGTCCGCTAAGTTACCTATTTTCGGCGTGAGTATTGTGCGCCCTTCCACAAACAACTCCAGAATTGGTTCTTCTAACTTTAAATATGACATGAAAATACGGGCCAAAGTTCTTGCTGCATTATACGCACAACAATTGATAGTCCAGAGGTCGGATTCTTCGGAAAAATGTCCACGAAGCTCCTCCACCATTTCATAAAGCTTCGCTCTTCCTCTATCGGATGCCTACCTGCTTTTGATATTAGTGTCGCCTCTCTTTCTCCGTTGCCGGCTTATTCGGGCTGTAGTAGAGTAGGCGTTCCGCTTACGTAGTCCCCTTTTTGGAGTATTTCGGCATGGTTTCGCAGACGTTAATGCGAAAAGTTCGATAGCTCCGAGTGTTTCTCGCACCACAGAACATGCAGCCGCACCATGTAACCCTGTTTCGGGGGCCACACTCACATCGTAGCACTCTAGCAAGCCGTGATTCAGTCGCTTCGTCCACCTAAAGGTCCCGAGATTCCGCCGATCCATCGCATTGGATCCATTTTAATTGGCTCCCCCACCTCTAGAGTGGTCGGCATTGTTGACCGACCCATTGTCGGGAGCCCTGCGCGTTCTGTTGTTTCGAACCTCACTTACTACAACTATGTTTTGTGTTGTCATTGTTGTTCCCACGAGGAGCTAGGGAAAGGGGTTCGCCCATCCTTGCAGAGCCTGCATGCATAGATAAGGCTGAGTACTCTGTGAGGTCGCCAGATATTCGAGAGTCACCGTTCTAGACACCTCACCCAAGTGCAATTCAGCTTTTGGCATGGTTTTCACACCCCCGCTTTGGGGTTAATTCCTTTGGGACCACTCCTGGATAAATGTTCGCGACTGTCTATTCATGTTTGTAACCATATTCAGCAGAAACCCTTTGTAGAGAAACCCTCTATCCGCCACCCGAGGACGTGTTCGTGCCAATAACCTTATTCTGCACAAGCTTCCTGATAACACATTAAACAATGAAGATCTTCTAAACTGCCTTGTTCGCCAACTTTGACATCATATAATAAAAGTGGATTGCATCATCGGTGCATACTCGTCTTTAGACCTGATATATTGGCCATGAGTCGGCTGAAATTCGTCGTGACTCTGCATGCCCTGTCAGCTGCTCTTTTTGTTTGCTCCCAAAATGTGAGCTTATTATCAAGCACGATACCAAGATGTTCTGCTGATCTTTTGTCTGCACCTCTTCACTTCTCACCATCATTGTGTTCTTTAGCTGAATCCGCTTAGTTGTTAGGATTACTATCTCTGTTTTCTGTATAGCTAGGCTCAAACCATGTTCTGTGATCCATCGTTGGACCCATCTCATAACCTCGTTTAGCTTCCATTGAGCTTTTTCGAGGTCGCTAGCCGATATGGTCGCTGCTATGTCATGTGCGTAGCCCAAAAGCTTAATGTGTTCCGGCATCTTGATTCGTATGATCCAGTCATAAGACGCATTCCGTAAGTGTGGCCCTAGGATAGATCTTTTGGCAGCGCCCCTCGTGATAGTTTTCGGGCAGGATCCGTTGCTCGTTTCGTAAAGCAGCACTAAATCCATCAGGTAATTACTCACCATCCCGATAAGGTACTCCGGTACGCTGAAGTCTTACATGAGTGCATGTAGCATGTCACTTTGTTTAGACGAATTGAAGGCGTTTTGACGTCAAGTAGAATGAGTACCACGATTTTTCGGGAGTAGCAACCCACTTGTCGTTCCTCCAGAGCAGTGTTCACTACTTGTGACACTGCATCTATCGTGGACATCCCTTTCCGGAAACCATACTGACTGCTGGAAAAATCTCCAGTCGCCTGTATAACCGACTGTAGTCGGGATTTCAAAGGCTTTTCAAGTAGCTTCACTGCTGTATCTAGCAGACACAGGGGTCTGGAAGATGACGGTGAGGTTGAGTTGCCTTTGCCCTTTTCTATTATTACAAGCTTTTGATACTTCCACTGTTTCGGAAATGTACCATTCTTGAGGCACCTGTTGTACATGTTTAGGATTATCCCGGAGTATAAATGTACAATTGCTTTTATAGCCTCAACTGGAATGCCATCCGCGCCTTGTGCCTTCTTGTTTTGCAGTGATCTTGTTGCTTTTACAAGCTCCATCTCGGGGAAGAGCAAAAATTCGTGTGATATTGCGTACGCATCTTCTTCTTCTCGTAGTTGGAGTGCTCGCTGAGTATTAGAAAATTGGTCTTCTCGTCATACGTGAGTTGCATAAGAAGGTCGTTTAAAGTTTTGCTTCTGTTTAAATTGGCTTGCACTATATTGATCATTATCTCTTTTTGCCACATTTGTAGCACATACATTTAAATTTCTTGCACTTGCTCTTATATTTGATTTCCGTATTGCGTAATGTCTAACGTTATGCTTAAGCCGGTCTTATAGTTTTCGTGCTCTCTCTGTTAGACATAGTCTTGTTGCTCGTTTTCCCAATTTTCTTTTCTTGTCTCGTCAGTCCGCGTTCGCCAAGAAACAAGTTCTGTTGATTTTATACAATCTTAAATACAAAATTTTAATCTATTTATAATAAAGACCGCACTTTTACAAAGTTATTTCAATAATTAAAGTGCTATGGTTATAATTGACTTGACCTAAACATGCGTATCTCCATACCAGAATTGATCAGTCGAGCCAGATTTTCTGATTAATTGATTCAGTTTTTGTGCGAGGACTATTTCCACAAATTCTAGTAGAGCTTGATAAAGTCAAACTGAATTATTATCTTGTGACTTTTTGACTGAATGTTCAGTGTGCAACGTCAATGCATTGTGACTTCAACAGTATTTTAAATGTGAACGTTTTGTGACAGTTATTAGTGAGATACTTTTATAAAGTTTTTAATTTGTGATAAAGCATAAATGAGTATGTGTGACTAAGTAACTATTAAATTTGATGCCTTTTCTCGATTCCGGAAGGATTTTATCAATTTTCTTAGAAACTTTACATGCAAGTGTCCATGGATTTCGTAACCTTTACAGAGGTTCGAAAGATCGGTGAGCATCAGGTTGTCAATATCACCCAGATTATTTTTTATAATTCAGCATCTGGTAAGTCAACTACATTCAACCTTATTGTCATCAATTAGAATTGAGAAAGTGAAGATTATTTCGGGAATGTATTTTTAATTGATTTTACGCATATCACTCGGAATTTTAGACTTTATTCAATTTCATAGTGATTTCTCCGTCTTTCCATGTCGTGCAAGAAATTCCAAGAATTCAAAATTGGAAATTACTTCTAAACATTAATTCAACGAACTAGGAACTTTTAAACTTGTTGATAATTCAAGTGAGAATAATAATTCTTTTATTGGCGAATTGCTTTATATGATACAATCAGTTTCAATTCAATTTATTTTTTAAAGATTGTATTCGCGGACTCTTATTTTATCGTGTTCAGACTGTTTTCTGTGTACAATGTCCATTTCTAGTTACTTTTTAGAGCAAACCGAGCTTTGCTCTCGGACCAAACTGCTTTTGAAAATACTCAAAAATTAAAACAGATCACTCAAGGAACTTTGGTCTCAAGACTTGAGTCCTTGGGGAAAAATTGGACGCGTTTTCAGGCTTAACAATGGGAGTTAGTAAAGGTTCGCGATCAGAATGCCCCGAATGATTCAGCTCTACTAATTGCTGGATTATCGTATCAATCAATGCCAAAGATTGAATTGCCTTAATTTTATGGAAATTACACGGAGTGGGCAAATTTTAAAGATTTGTTTAATTCTTTGGTTTATTCAATTCCTGGAGTCTCGTTAGTGGAGATGATATATCACTTAAAATCCAGTCTTACAGGTGAAGCGGCTCAACTTCTTCATCGAGTCACGATGACTCAAAGCAATTATCAGCGTTTCTGGGACCTACTTTCAGAGCCTTCTTCAACAGTCCTCATCAAGCATAATCTACTTCTGTGATAAAGGGTCCCCTGGCACCCCTGTAGAATGGAGAATGGAGAACTTTCTTTTGACCTTCAAAATTTTTCTGGAGAATTCAGAAGTCGTGCCTCCTAAACCTTCCTGGAAAGCTAAGGAAGAAGAGTGTGAAAAACTTTTCCAAAAGACTCACTCTAGGACTAAATATAGGAGATACTTCGTGCATCTGCCCAACAAGAGTGACGTCACATCGTTAGGAGATCCCTATTCTGCTGGTCTTCACATGTTACATGTTCAAACGAGATATTTATCTCCAAGAAGATTATGCCAAATTCATGGAAGAATACCATCAACTTCAGCATATGAAGTCCGCCAACATCCCTGCAGATCCAAGGAGCATCTCGCGGTCATTTTGTCATCCAAATCATAGAATTTGGCGTCAATCGAGTTCAACCACGAAACTACGAGTAGCTTTCAATGGATCTTGACGATCAAGTCGAGGCAATTCATTGAACGAGTGTCTTTATGCAGGGTCAACATTATAATTATATATTTTAGATGTCTCTTCTGACTTATGATGAGAAGCATCCACTGGTTCTACCTGCTGAGTCTATTTTCACAACTCATATCATCCGCGACTGTCATCTTCGCTGTCTTCTTGGGGTTGTCCAACTTACTCTTGGAACGTTACGACAATCTTATTGGATTTTTCGAGGTCGCAGTTTGGTACGATCATTGATTCATCGGTGCATTCCATGCGTCAGAAACAAGGATAATACTCAGTAGCAGCTGATGGGTGTCCTCTCTTCCATCCATACTGCTTCAACTGGACGAGCATTTATCAACACTACGGTAGCTTATGCTGTAGCCATCAATGTTCGCACTTCCAAAGGACGAGGTCACCATTCCCATAAAGCCTGGATTTGTACTTTTGTCTGTTGTGCCTCCCGTTCAGTTCACGTCGAGTTGGTTTTTCAATTGTACTGCAGAAGACTCCATAGCTGCTTATATTCGCTTCACTCCTCGTCTTGATCTTTGCTGAACTTTGTCTAGTGACGAAGTTACGAGTTTTGTGGGAGCAGATCGACAACTACAGGAAAGGTTTTCTGAGGCATCATCAGAGTTCGCTTCGGTCGCAACATACCTTTCTTTAAATGGTACCCAATGAAGATTCAATCCCCCTGCAGCACCTCACTTCGGAGGTTTATGGGAAGCTGCAGTTACGTCGACAAAATTCAAACTTCGACGAGTTATTGGAGACTCTTCATTGACTTTCGAAGAAAAGGCGACTCTATTAACACAAATTGAGACTTATCTTAATTTTCGGCCTCTCAGAGCTCAGTCAGATGACCTAACAGACATTTCTGCGCTCACACTAGGAGATTTTCTCATTGGAGGTCCACTGAATGCAGTTCCATCCTTACAAATTGGAGATTTAGTTCTCATTTGACATGATAACTTTCCACCTACTCAATTGCCTATGGATCGGATTCTACAGCTTCATCCTGGCAAAGATGGCCTAGTTCGGTTTGCCACTCTCAAGACAAAAACTAGCACACTTGATCGGCCAATCGTTAAATTGTGCCTTCTATCACGTTTATCTTAAGTGCAGTGATTATGAGCCTATTTCGTCGGGGACGAAAGTGGGCGGAATGTTGTGAATTGGACAATAGTTTTAAAAGAGGAAAAACCTACTTCAAAAATCTAAATATAATTCAGGGCTTCAAACTAATCGAATGACACTTGAAAATTTCCCCCTCTTTATCATTTACCCCAAAAACTACCCTTGAACGTGAAAGTATGCAGCGCAAAATATATATGTATGAAAAAAGCATAAAAAATAATACAGCTTAGAAAACACTGTTAGTTGACATTTTTTTTCTCTTTTTTTTGCTTACCAATAATATATAATACGGTCCCCAACAGCTGCCGCTAAGTCATAGGTACATACCTATCAATTGTGATCAAAACCGTTTTAAAAGTTGAAAAATCACCTTGAACAATGTAAAAATGTGTTATAACTCCAAATTAATTACAAGACACTTAAAAGTTTCCCTGTTTACACATAATATAATTTCCCGAAAAAACTACACTTCCACTTGAACGTTCGCAGCGGAACATATATGTGTATGAAAAAAGCATAACAAATAATACAACTTAGAATACACTGTTAGTTGATATTTTTTTCTCTTTTTTGTTCTCCGATAATATATAATACTTTTCCCAAAAACTATCCCTAAGTCATATATACACATCCCTTGTGATGAAAAACGTTTTAAAAGATGGAAAAACTCTTTGAAAATGTAAAAATGATTTATAACTCCAAATTAACGACATTCAAACTTGTAAATTTCTCACTCTTTATAATTTCCCCGAAAAAATACCCTTCCACTTGAACGTGTACAGCCGAACATATATATATATGAAAAAGCATACAAAATACATGACACTTGAAAATTTCATTCTGATTATAATTTCCGCCAAAACTACCTTTCAACCTGAAGTTAAGCAGCAGAAAAAATATATGCATTAAAGAAAGCATCACAAATAATACAACTAAGAAAACACTGTTAGTTGATATTTTTTTCTCTTTTTCGGCTCTCCGGTTATACACAATGCGTTCCTCAAAAACTACCGCCAAGAAGTACGTGGTTTTCAATTTTTCAAAATGATTTTGATCACGGGAGGTAGGTATGTATCACTTAGAGGTAGTTTTTGTGAAACGTGTAATAAATTATCGGAGAGCAAAAAAACTGCAGAAAAAATATCAACTAACAGTGTTTTCTAAGTTGTATTATTTTTTTTTTTTACTTTTTTTATACATATATATGTTCCGCTGCATACGATCACGTGGAAGTGTAGTTTTTTGGGGAAATGAGAAAGAGGTTCATCTCATTATAATAATTTTTAGTGAGTTTTCGTAGGTGGTGGCTCTGAGTGGACGTCCTGCTTGCGCCGCCACCCTTTTCTCCGAAGTTTAAAGAGCAAAAAATTTGTTTTTTAGCATAAAGTAAGCAAAAAATATGGCGTATCCTATTTTCTAATTTGCCTTAGTAGTGGCGATGAGTGGACGGACCTTCTTTCAGTCTCTGCTCAATATTTTTCGTCTTTTTGACTATGAGAATTGTCCAATATATTGACGATTCTTCATCTCGCTTTCATTTGTCAGTCGAAGTGGCAGCATGATTTTCAGCAGGGATACTTGATCTTTTTTGGTCGATAACACTGGTGTCTTTGGGGTACTCGAGCTTTTAACATGGACATGTGACGGGACTTTGCTACTCAGACAGCAGAAGTTGTCGATCTCCTTCTGTTAGTTGGTCCGTTTCGTCTTCAATTGTTGGATCAATTCCTTCATATAATTAATCCCTTTCTTCACGTTGTTACTAATTTTTTTCTGCCGATCAGCCACATTTGGCTATTCTATCGTCTCATCTGACAGTTTTTCATTATGTCTTTAATCAACCTTTCCTCCTCTTCTATTCTGTTTCTTATGGCATTCAAGCCCTCTTTTTTGTCCTGACCTGATAATGTTGCGGGTTGAGAAGCCTCAATCCTGGTTATATTTGCCATAAATTATTCTCTCCAGCGCATCGTGCGTGGAGGAGCGAACCGAAATAGCTGGGAACGGTTATAACCTCAGAACTAAGTCCTGCCCCAGTTCCCTGAGTTCCAGCCTTCGTTTAACCATGCTGTGTTTGACACGTCGGCAGTGCCAGCACACATCAGCTTCTCACCATGTAAGCGGGTCAAGCAAACATGGTTCGGAGCACTCTCAGTGGGCCACAGCGGGGAACAATCGTAGGTTTTTTCTCGTAGTCTCCTTCACTCAGCCTGTTTGGTCCGCGAGACGTATTTTATTTCCGCCTTACCCTTAGTTTTCAGCGAGCATTTCCCTATCCGCCACCTGGGTACGCACATTGAGGGCATTGAAGGCATAAGCTGGGCCAATGTTAGTCTCGCCTGGCTTTCTGGTACGGCTGAGGATGTGGAGGTATTAAACGTGAATCTCATATATGAAATTTCTGTCGTAGTGAATAAGTTAGGCCTGGTTTCCAAGCGTTTTTATCGAGTACCAGGAAAAAAACCTTGATTCAATAGAGAATGTGATATGATGCGTCGTGAATTAAAAAACCCATTGAAAATGTAAATCATACCAATTTTCAAAATTATATGTAAGTGAACATAGGAAAATAAAGGAAGTTTACTCTTGCATTGTGTAATAGCTTCAACCGAATTTGGAAATCAGAAAAGTTTCCTTCTGACTGGTATAATATCCAAACCTTCATACCTTTTAAAAAAAGGTAATAGAGATAATCTTTAAAACTATAGAGAAATAACTTTTACAAATTCTATCGCAAATATTTTCACCCGAATTCTATCTTCAAGGCTGACTAGATGGGCTGAAGTAAAAAAATTGCCTTCCGGAGAATCAGGCGGGTTCTAGGGCTAGACGAAGTTGTATAGATCACATTTTCACTCTGAATGAATTAATTAAAATCCATCTTATTATTCCAAAGCGTAAGGTTTTTTGGTTTTTTTCATCGATTTCAAGAAAGCGTTTCCTTCAGTTAACGACTCGCTTATTTCGAAGAAATTGCTCAGGAAGGCAGTGAGTATAAGAATCTTAGGAATGCTCAAAAGTTTATATTTGTCATCCAAATCTTCGTGAAACACTAACACAGTCATAGAGGTCGATCGTTTAAGGCACAAAATTGATTTGAAATCTTGCCTTCTCAGAAACACATAAAGTAATCGCAAAAATTCTGCTTCCATGACTATTAGGACTGGGTTTGCTTCTACCACGTCAGTTAATGATACTCTAGGGGTTTTGCAGGGCGACAATCTCAGTCCTTTTCTTTTCACCTTGCTAATCTCTTATTTTGAAAAATACCCAAGAAACTACGCAGCGATAAGAATTTCGTTCGATCACCTAATTGATGAATTATGACTAGCCTACGCTAGCGATATAGTGATCTTTGCCAACTCCTAAGCTGATCTTCAATTTTAAATTAATCAGTTTGATGAATATTTTGAAGCAAATTTTTTTCAAATAACTGCACCTAAATCAAAAGTTGTAGTATTTCATAGAAGTAGTTCGCGAAATTATAGTTTCTTTTTCTCTGGGGTTCAGCTTGGTGTAGTTAGAGATATCTTGACTTAGGTTCTATTTTCTCAAGTTTGGGTATTTAGCTTGAAAAGGCTACCAAGAAAATAAATGCGGCAATTGTTGCTCTAGGCGCTGTTCTAAGACTTCCTTATTCTGCGAAAGCTGATGCATGGTGCACTAAAGTCACGCTTTCTTCGAGTTATAAACTCAAGCTCAAGTCTGTTGGAAATGGAGGACTAAAGATATCGCATACGCTGCTTGAAGAAATTGAACTTCTTAGAAGCTGAACCTTCTAGTAATGTTTAGTATAATTGGCTTTTGCAATTCAAGGAGCTTTTCTGCGTGTAAAATTCTGTTCATTCATGGCCAGGATTCGATGTGATTGGCTCACAAGATAATAAAAAGGCAATCTTGCATCATTTTCCATTTCAATCAAAGTACTCAGATTTTAGTAGAGTACGAAGATCTGGCATTCTACAGGTTGTTCCACAGTTGTCTTTAGTACCAGGCAGACAACCTTATCTTACATTTCTTCTCCCTTTTTATGCCACAAGTACAATTGTTCAGCTCAGACTCCTGGTTTTAATTAGAGGATGCATTCGTATCGGCGAGTTTAAATTTATGTATGGGCTATGGAGAAACTGTCCGATATGGACTCTCGGGGAAAGAGAGGATTTTTTTACATCTTGGCTACTTGCAAATAAATACAAAAAATAAATATCAAAATATTCAATTTAAGAACAAAATTTCCTTGTAATTCATTTAAATAAATCGAACCATATTAATATGGACGACTCTATACAATTAGCTTTTCTTAATGTATATAATTAACATGTGTTCGTTTTGTAATACCAGTGCAGATGGAAATTATGAAGTAACGCTAATGACAAAAGCTACATTAAGGTATACAGGGGAAGTGTCATGGAAACCTCCAGCTATTTATAAATCTTCCTGTGAAATAAACGTCGAATACTTCCCTTTCGATGAACAATCTTGCGTCATGAAATTTGGATCTTGGACTTACAATGGTGCTCAGGTATTCTGTTTTTCTGTATTAATTAACATCTTTAGCTCATAAAAAAGTATATTACATTACAAAAAGAAAAGTGTGGAATCTTTCTTTTCGTAGGACATTAAACTAACAAGTATATGTGAATGGGCCTTATTTTGCGAAATATTTAGTCTGAAATATTGAAGCTCGAGCGCCTACACTACCGCCACTTATTATGTGAATAGTTATTTTTTAGTATTTGAAATCTATTAATTTGATTAATTCTGAGTTAGAGATTCTTCTGTTGGATATATTATAATATCTGAATTATGAATAAAAGAAGCTTAAGATAAAGTGATTTTGTCGAATTTCGAGAATCAATTACAGAAGTAGTTTAAAATGTCATATTTTCTTCGATTTTAAATATACATTTATTTTATTCTTATTATTATTTTCGTACGAAATCCTACCTCTATCCTGAACTATATTACATCGATACTCAACTACTTTAATCAAGTATTTAATAAGTCGCAACTAGGATTTCTGTTCATATTATCTAATGGAATTGTTGATAATAGACACCAATTTAGTTGAGAAAGAAGAAATAGGCCAGGGCTTCTTTTCTCTTTGTACATTTTTATTAGGAATATAAATTAATAATGTTAACCAGTTTTGGCACCTTAAAACTAGGGAAAGGTTAGAGTAGGCGAGGTATTTTACAAACTTGTATTATTATAAAAAATTTAGGATTTACCTCCTTTATTTTAAAAGACGGGACCACTAAGCGGTGCTAATCGAGAATGAATTCGCCACCTGGATAGGTGTCTTGAGGGGTAATGAATCGGAAGATAGAAAAAAACGATAAAAGTAATATATGTTAAGCAGTTTCTCTCCCTTTTCGTCCTTGTCGATGTTTGAGTACCCCTTGAAACCCACGATCAGGGAGAGGCGTCGACATATAATTTAGAATCTTTTAATTAGTTTTAGTATAAGAATTTAGTTTCCTTCCACAATCGCCGGGCTTTGGTCTATTTCATTTCAGCTGCATATATTCAGAAGCCTACCTCCCATAACGCCAGAAAACTCTGTGGTGATAGAGTAGACCTCCTAGACTCTCTAATCTGGTGAATGTCAATATACTTCCACTCTGTAAAAAACCGAAAAATTAGTATTCCATAGCAACTAAAGATCTCTTCATGTGACTATTTCATGTTAAAATTTCTCGAAAAAACTGTGATATTTTTTCATAACATTTAATCATTATCTTTTATTTACAGGTTGACTTAAAGCATATGGAACAAGTAGCTGGAAGTAACGTGGTAGCTATAGGAATCGATCTAAGCGACTTCTATTTATCAGTTGAATGGGATATTTTGGAAGTACCAGCTTCTCGAAACGAAGAATATTATCCGTGTTGTTCAGAGCCATATTCAGGTCAGATAATGATGTAAAAGTGTGCTTATTTAACGCAATTACTTTCAAGTTTTGTTACCGGAAAGGAAAACACACAAAACAAAAATAAACTTAAAATGGAGGCAATCAAGCTTAATGTAGGCATCAGAAATAATTGTTTGAATATAATCGTCCTAAAGTACGAGAATCAACCTTTAATTTGTCTGTAGAATGACGAATTTTGAGGAATTTAATTATTTTCCTAATGCCATAATTTTAAGCTTTTTTGAGGGGGAGGGGCATCGATACCGAGTTTTGGGCTCTTTTAGTTTTCTAAAAAAGCGACCTTTGGGTGGAGGAGCTTGTCGCCAGCATCTCTACTACAGAAAATTTGAAAAATTAAAATAATTCACTGCCCCAGAATTCTGGCCCTTTCTTATCTCCTAGAAACTGCCCTCAAAATAATCTATAACCTTAAATTTAATGTAAGCAGATCAAAACATAATATTTAGAAAACAAATTCAAACCAACAGCGCAAGAATTTTGAGCTTTTTTGGCTCTGCTTAGGCACCGATACCGATTTTGAGGCTGTTTTATTTTCCTTAAAAAAGTCCGAGAAAACATATATGGCAGATCTGAGATAGACATGAGCTCAAATAAATAACAGATTAAATTATTCGAAAACAGTTCATGACAAACACCTACCCCTCATTTAAAAATATA
This sequence comes from Belonocnema kinseyi, assembly GCF_010883055.1. Taxonomy (NCBI): domain Eukaryota; kingdom Metazoa; phylum Arthropoda; class Insecta; order Hymenoptera; family Cynipidae; genus Belonocnema; species Belonocnema kinseyi. Next base: position 3,161,063 of record NC_046665.1, on the reverse strand, counting down.
GATATTAAATAAAACCAAAAAATATATAAGTCAAAAGACAATTATTTTGCGGGGTTCAAAAACCATTTCCAAAAAATTGCAAAAAAAATCATAATAGACACCTTCGCAAAACTCTAAACTATACTTACAACTCCACCGTAATTAACAAAAAACAAAATACAGCCCTGAGGCATTTAACCAAACCCGGGTCGGCTACATTTAACTACAAAATTCCATGATTCTTCCAATTCCGAATAATTGCCACAAGCACTTTTAAATTCTGAAACTGCCAATGGATCAAAAAACTAAAAGACCCTTGCATCAACTGAACAAGAAGATTAGATGCAGAAGACAGAAAGCGACTTCCATGTTGGTGACGGTCGTGAGAAAGTGTGCAGTGACAGGCGGTGAGAAGTTTTTACGGAGTTTGTGTGGAAGGTGTGAGAGGAGTGTGAGGGTGGAAGTCTAGAAGGTGAGTACGATTGTAAGGGGGACATTGTGAAGATAGAAATTATTTTCCATTGTAGTTGGGGGGGGGGGGGGGGGGGGGGGTAGCTAAATGAGGAAAGTGAGATTAGGTTTGCAAGGGAGCGGGGTAGTTTTGTGGTCAGGAGTTTGGACCTTCATGGTGGATGAGGGTGGTTCTCGTAGTGCTGGAGGATGTTAGGGGTAAGATCAGGGTATCTGCATGGGATGTGAGGAGTAAAATAGGGCAACGAAACTAAAATTTTAGTAGAAAGATAGATAGAAAGGCAGATAGAAGAATTAATGTAGTAATAAATGGATTGAAGCTAAAGGCGGGGAAGAAAGGGAAAGTGTGGAAGCGCTGCTACAGAGCATAGGGTGGGTTAAAAGTAAGGCAGGAAAAGTTAGGATAGAGGGGAGAAAGGACAGTGAAGTGTCGGTGATGGAATTCGAGAACTGGGAAGCAAAATTGGGGGTAATGCGTAACGAAAATAAGATAAAGGACAAGAAGCTTTTCATCGATCAAGATTTGACGTGGAAGGAAAGGGATGTGCAGAGAATGCTAAATAACAGGGCTAGGAAGGAGAGGAGTGAAGGGAGAGGGGCGAAGGTAGGGTATCGGAAAATACAAATACACAAAAAATGTAAGTATGGGACGAGGAGCAGGAGGTGTTGAAGAAAGTGCAGGGAAACTTTTTTCGTGGGAAATAGGGGAGTGTAAGTAAAGCAGGTTGAAGGAGTGTTAAAGGTGCTGTACTGGAACCTAGCAGGGTTAAAGAGCTGAATGGCGAGGAGATAGAGAAGCAGATAAGAAAGTTGTAAAAATCTAAGGCAGTAGGGCTGTGCGGAGTAAAGAATGAAGCGTGGCTGTTTGGCACACAAGAGATATCGCAGAGGCTGAAGGGGGTTGTGAAAAAAGTAGGGGGGGGGGGTGGATTCCCAAGAGGGTGGAGGGAGGGGTTGATCGTACCATTGTATAAGAAAGGAGATACGGAGAGGCAGGAAAATTATAAAGGAATTAGGCTCATAAATACTGCGTACAAAATATACTATTGACAATATTTACGTCTTACGTCTTCTAGTGGGTAGAGAACTAGGGAGCTTGTGCAAGGCAGTGGTAGAGAGGGGAGTGAATAGGGGCCTCATTGAGACAGTAAGGGAGGTATACGAGGAGACGAAATATAGGGTGAGAGGAGGGGAGGGAATCTCTGAGAGATTCTGGATGGATAGGGGGTTGAGGCAAGGATACCCGCTAAGTCCAACGCTTTTTGCAATTCTAATAGCGGATATGGAAGGTAAGCTAGCGGCCGGGGTGCTAGGAGGAGTTAGGGTAGGAGAAGTCAGGATATGGTCTTTCGCATATGAAAATGACATTGTGCTGCTAGCGAAGAGCGACGAGGCTTTAAAGGAGATGATAAGAACGTTGAGAAGATACTTAGACAAAAATAGGTTAGAGTTATATGCGGAAAAGTTCAAGGTTATGGTGTTCAGAAAAGGATGTGGGAGAGATAAGAGGGGGGAGTGGGAGTGGAAGGGAAAAGCGGTGCAGGTGGTGAAAGAGTTTGTGTACCTGGGCTTCCTGTTTCGAAGGAATGGGAGAGTGGATGATCATATAAAAGAGAGGGTGAGAAGGGGAAATGTTAGCCGAATACGCCGAACTATATTTCAGGAGGGAGATAGGAAGAACGAGTTTAAGAATTATAACAGGTAGTCGGGCGTGCAAATATGAGGAGAGAGGAGGAGGAGAGGAGGAGGAGAGGAGAGAGGAGGAGATAATGCAGCGAGAGCTTTGGCTGATGCAAACCGTAAAACAAAACCAGCAGTTGATCATAAGACCAAAAGACAAATGCATCAACTTGCCATAAAGATAGACTGGGCAAGACAGTACGTGACCCGCATTTAGTGTGTGATTGACTACTGTCGAACATCCACCCAAACCTACCGAGGAGGTGAAAATAGTATTAAGAGGGATGAAGAACTATTCCGCACCGGGACCAGATTTTATCAAAACCTTCTGGTGGAAGAAGTTTTCTTGAACCCATCAGCATTTGGTCCGTATTTTCACCTCATATTTGAAGTCGGAAGAGCCGATTCCGGGGTGGTTGGTGGAAGGGCGCACAATACTCCTGCCGAAAATAGGCAACTTAGCTGACCCGAAGAATTATAGGCCAATAATTTGTCTGAACACACTTTATAAGATATTTACAGCTATCCTAAATGATAGGATTGTTCGGGCAATTGAACCTGTGTGGCAAGAAATGTATGAACAACGAGGCTCAAAGAAAGGCGTAGCCGGATGTCGGGAGCACCTGCTCATCGATAGATGTGTCTGCAAAGATGCAGCATTCTACCAGCGTGACCTATCGATGGCCTGGATTGATTATCAGAAAGCTTTCGATTCGACCTCCTATAGACTTATCATCTGTCTTTTGGAAATCTTAATGTTTCATCCGCAAATAGTTGCGTGCATAGAGAGATTGATGCCGCTTTGGAAAACCAGATTTACTATCTCATCTGGAAAAAATCGTGTGACAACTAATAAGGTCACCTTTCAGAGAGGTGTCTTTCAGGGCGACACCAGGGGCCCACTCCTTTTTTGCCTTACATTATTGCCACTATCTCTAGTACTTCGCCATTCCGACGGTTACTTGTGCGGCAAACCCGCAGATCGAAAGTACAAGGTCACTCATGTATTTTACATGGACGAACTTAAGATCTATGCTGAAAACAAAGAGCAACTACATCTAGCTCTAGGAATTGTCGAAAGATATACTGAGGAAATTGGAATGGAATTTGGGTTAGACAAATATGCCAAGGTTTATTTGAAGCGAGGAAAACTTAATGGCATCCCTGAAGATCCTGAGCTCGTTGATAGAAGGGCTATACGACACCTTTGCGCTGGAGAGACTTATACATACGAGGCTAGTTCAATAAGTCCTTAGAATGAAGTATAAAAATTTTTTTTGGCTAATTTTTTTTTTATTTTTCAACATAATCTCCTTGGAGCTCTATACACTTGGTCAATCACTTTTCAAGTTTTTTTAATCCTTCAGAAAAGTGCGTTTTCGGAAGTTCCTCAAAATAAGCACTTACAGAGGCAATGACGTCTTCGTTGTCTGGAAATCTCTGTTCACCGAGCCATTTTTTCAAGTTTGGAAATAAGAAAAAGTCACTGGGGGGTAAATCTGGTGAATACGGTGGGTGTTCGACCGATTCGAATTTTAGTTCTTCAATTTTAGCCATTGAAACGAAGCATGTGTGAACTCGGGCGTTGCCGTGATGAAAGAGAATTTTTTTGTCGCCAAATGTGTTCGTTTTTTTTTAAATTTATTCTTTCAGCTGCTCTAATAATGATGCATAATATTCACCAGTGATTGTTTTACCCTTTTCCAAGTAGTCA
>NC_046665.1:3152144-3157119 GCF_010883055.1 Belonocnema kinseyi | reverse complement strand
TCACTTATTGATGTACGACCACGCTTAAATTCATTTACCCAGTTATAAACCGTTGCTAAGGCAGGAGCAGATGTGCCATGAACTGAGTCCAATTCATTTTTTTATCTCATATGGAGTTAAACCCTTTAAATGAAAATGTTTGATTACAGCTCTGAACTCGTTTTTTTTCCATTTTTCTTAGCGAACAATTTTTTTTTTTCAATTGGTTATCAAAACACGTAAACTCAGAAGATGTGGACTGCGACTGCACCATATATCTAGTCGGGAGTGGTGCTGACTGACAGATTTGGTCTTCCGAACTGTCGGCGAGGAACAAAGTATCTGCAGCGAACATGCTTACCATGCATGCATCTTAAGTTTTCCGTTCCGCGACTGTACATCTCACGCCGTCAAGGTGGTCGCGGAATATTGAGTCTTGAATGTCTCCACAACAGGATTATTCTGGGTACAGCACATAGAGTTGCAAATGGAAGAGACCCTCTTCTTAAAATGGTCAGGAATGACAAAGAAGTGGGCAACGGAGCCTTTTTGTACAAGGCAGCGGAGGAGGCTGCTGAAACACTCGGACTTGAGTTCAGTATTAGGGATGAGCAAAATGCATCAAATCTTATCTATCTCGAGTACTCACTCCTGAAAGCCCGGATTAAGAAAGCACAAGAGAAAAACTTTCCTGGACAGCTCCTCGATAAGAGGATGCACGGTATCTTCTACAGAAATGTGAAGGGTCAGTCATTGTCTTGTGAGCTAACGTTTTTTTTCCTTAAATCGCCCGGATTGAAGTCTGGTACAGAGGGTTTCATTTTTGCATGCCAAGACGGTGTCATTTCCACCTTAACATACCGTCGCCACATTTTGAGCCAAGACATTCCCGATGATAGCTGCAGGGCGTACCATGCACACCCCGAGCATTTAGCTCACATACTATCTAGTTATCCAACTCACGCGGGAACGACCTACATTCAAAGGCACAATGCGGCACTAAGAGTGTTTTATTACTATCTCTGTCACTCCTACGACATTAACCTTAATATCGCCCCTCTAAATGCTCCTAGGGAAATTGAGTCAATTGTCGAGAATGGGAAGTGCCGCATATACTGGAACTTTATATTCTCGACAATTCTTTCTGTTGCTCACTCGAGGTCTGACATGGTTCTTCTTGACTTCGAGAAGCGAACCATGTTCGATATCGAATTTTCGGCAAAAGCTGACAAAAACATCATAGATAAGGAGAATGAAAAGAAAGAGAGGTATCGAAACCTTATAAGGGAGTTGCGACGATTGTACCCGGAATATTCTGTTAAACTAATCGTCCTTATCACCGGCGCTCTTGGAGGTGCCAAGCTCTCACTTTCTAATGGCCTAGATAGCATCCCTGCGTGTCAGCAATATGCTAGAACCCTTGCGGGAAAAATGCAGAAGGCGGTTTTCCTTGGGTCGCTCCGTGTTCTTAGGGTGCACGTGGCTTTTGCTGGATCGTCGTATTGATTCCCTTACAGACTGTAACCACCTATCTCACGGTCGTGAGGCGTGGCTGTGGCTGAAATCTTACCGCGATTTCGCAGGGTGCGGGTGCAATTTTCCAGATTAGCACCCGCTACTGGCTAAATCCTGCAGTTATCCGTATGACAAATTTTTAAATATTTTTAAATATATTTATTGCCTATGATTCTAAATAAATTCCGTTTTTGTCCAAATTCGCTTTTCGGCATTCAAAAGTGTTATTTGGAATCATTTTGAATCCACACAATTGTTATGACATTAAAGTGGCTTCTTTTTAATGCAATTAATTTAATGCCATTGAATGCAGTTAAATGACCATATCAGTTCAATGCCATGTAATTCCTTCAGTGATCGGCAATATAGAATGGAACCAATGCATTGAAGTGTACACTTTTTTCTAAGCTATATAATCTACTTTAATGCTATCTTTTGTACAGGACTGTATATCAATTATTCTGTTCCTCAATTATATATCTTATGCTGCCAAGGTCGGCGCAGACTTCTAAATATCCAGTCTCATAATGACCCAATTATTCTAATTACAGCTTACATCGTCACAATTAATAGAGATCCTCTCCTAAAAATATTCAGGAACCACGAGATGATTGGCAAAAAAGAGTTCCTTCACCAAACCGCGGAGCAGGCCCCAGAGACCCTTAGCCTAAATTTTAACATTAAAGGTTAGATCCTTCACTTATAAAAACCAAAGTAAAGAAAGCAGAGGTTGAAATATTACTCCAACAGCTATTCGCCAAGAAAATGCACGGAAACTTACTTAGAAATGTAGGCGAACAATCCTTGTCAAATGAGCAACCTTTTGCTTTTATCAGATCATCAGGGCCTAATACAGGTATTTCGAGTTTCATTTTCGCATGTCCGGAAAGTATCATTTCCTCTCAAGTATACCGTGACCACATTTTATGTCAAGAAGTTACCAGCGACAGGTGCAGAGCGTGCCATGCACACGCTGAGTACCTAAAACACGTACTCTCTGGGTGTCCCATTCACGCAGCAAGGACGTATTTCTACAGACATAATACTAATATTGCATTAAAATTGTCTTTGTCGCTATTATGGTGATTCCCGCGACCCTGTCCTGCTAAAGGCTAAAATAAGATAGAGTCTCCTCCAAAACTTCTAGAAACGAAGTATGTTTATGATCAAATTTTCCGATGAGGCTGACTACAACACCAATGCCGAGGAGACAGAACATGAGAGGAAAGAAGACCTCAAAAGGAAATTGCAACGAAGGTACCCAAAATATTCGGTTAAAGTGATTGTACTTGTGATCAGAACTCTATGAGGTGAGAAGCTGTTACTGATTCATAACCTTAAAGCCATTCTCGCGTTCGAAAAGTATGCCAAGGCACGTGCGAAATGGATGCAGAAGGCTCTCATTCTTGGGTCGCTTCCATTTCTTAATACACGCGATGGTTTATCCGGCCTGTTTTTGTGATTTCATAGTGCCCTGTGACCACCGATCTCGGTCATTCTGAAAAACTTTACCTGCTTCTGGCATAATATCGGTAAAAGAACTGTGTCCAGTTTCATATGGACTGAGTCCCTGAACGCATTCTATGTCGCCATGTCACAGAACCTCGGATTTAACTATCATGACAGCGATAACTCGGGAATTCGACCTGGGTGGGAAGGTCCATGAGCGAAGAATCTATAAATTAGGGTGGAAGAGTTTTTGGAGAGTGAATCCTGTTCTTCTAGAAGCAATCCAGCCAATACATGTGAGTATGTCCCTCGCGTATGTTTTTGCCGTTATGAAAGGAGGCCCTCTATAGTGACGTATCGGTACACTGCGAAACCTAAACTGTCAAACAAAGTGTTTTTTTTTAGATGTGCCACAAAGAGATGATAGACTTGTTACGGAACCAAACTACACAACCACATCAGCCAGCAGTAAACTTCCAATACTTTAAAGATGTACATAGGGCGCTACGAGAGTTTTGCAATATACTCCTGCTACTTTTCTTCTGAGAGATCTGCACATGCTTGGTCCCATGCTGTCAAAAGGTCAGTTTCGTTAGTATATCGACGTTCTTTTAGTTGTTTTTTTACTTCCGGAAACAATTCAAAGTCACAGAGATCAAGATCTGGACTGTAAGGAGGGTGATCTAGAATAGTCAGTTCAGATTTGACCAAAAAAAGCTACTGTGACCTTCGCTTTGTGAGCCGGTGAATTGTCGTGGTGGAATAGCCAGGTGCTGAGTCGAGATTTCGGCCTAATGTTTTTGAGTTGCTTTATGACTTGGGGTAATCATACCTGAGTGTACCAGGAAGAGGTGACTGTACGTTGGTTTTCCAGTACGACCCTATCCACAATGCCGCGTTTCCCAAGAAATACTGCAATCATTCTTTTGTTTACATATCGAGACTTCCGCACCTCCACTGGAGCATCCTCATCTTTAAACAGCTAGATCTTGTTTTGTGATTTTGTTTGAACGTGCTAATAATACAATCAGGTTTTGCCGCTTGTTTTAATACTATTTACATCCCGAGAAGATCCCGATTCAAATCTTTTTAGCATTTTTTGGCACCACTTTACTCTCGTTACCATTTGCTCCTCGGTGAAATCATGTGGTACCCATAGAGTACAAACCTTCCTAACATGTAAATAGTCATGCAGAATTCGATGGACTGCTGGTGCACTAATGTGTAACATTTGTTCTATCTGCCGGTACGTGATTCTTCTATTATCATTCAGTAGATTATTCACAGACGCAATGTTTTCCGATGTTACCACTTCCGATGGTCGACCTGAGCGCGAGTCGTCCGCGAGACCGAAATTTACCCTTGCAAACTATTTGTACAATCGGAAAATTGTTGTTTGACGCGGAAAATCCTTACCCAATAACGGAGACATTTCTACAAAACTTTGTTCAACACTTAAACCACGAGAAAAATTGTATCGAATTATCGCACAATATTCTTCCTCTGTCCATGACGCCATTTCTCAATCGTTCCGGGCTGCATGTTTACACTGTGCTGAGACCTGAGTCAATAGATTTTCTCCTCCTAACTCATTTTTGACGTTCTTTCTAATGACGCAAGGATTATCTCTCTTCTTCCAATAGATTTCGCGTATTACAAAACTTTCATAGCGCCCTACATATCTAACAGTGTCGAGAAGCACATGACTGGCTTACTGAAAGAGATTTTTTTGAACCTACTAAGTGACCTGCCGTCAATAAAGAAGACTGAACAATGCTCTCCTGATTATACGCTTGCTATTTATTCGGCAAAACTAAAGACGGGTTCTACAGATCAACAGCTAGATAACATATTCGTGGATAGCAAGCGTAGTACTGCTGAACGCCTAACGAGAAGCGCGTGAAGTGCGGTTAAGACAGATTTCACACAGCATTATATACCAGGTGTATACATATGAAACCGGTATTTTTTCAAGAAAAAAACACATTTATTTCAAGAGAATGATAACAAATATTTTATTCAAAGTATGCGC
>NC_046665.1:3112403-3152044 GCF_010883055.1 Belonocnema kinseyi | reverse complement strand
AATACGCCAATTAGCACAAATGGTAAGTTCCGACAGTGCCTACAAGTGTGCCTACTGGCCCCTAGATGGCAATACCGGTTTCATATGTATACACCTGGTAGGGTTTGCACACCTAAGTCACAAACAGTTGCTTGAAAACTGGACAGGTATGTTCTGTGCATTACTGTTTGTCGAGGGTACATAATCGTTTATAACATTATTAGTTGGTATTTATGTACATCTATGTTCATTTGGGCTGCGTGACAATGATTCAATCAGTTAAATCGTTTGCGCTGAGAAAAAATATATGTGGGTTGGCATCCGAAAATAGTAACCAAAAATTTCAAATCGGTTAATATCTTCTGTTCCCTTTTTTAATTTTAAAATTCATATTTTTGAGAATTACAAAAATTTCCCTTTTGCTTTAAAAATTATGAAAAATTTTTTATGTACAGTTTTTTCTGGTGAAGAATATTTAAAAAAATTTTATTCAAAATCAAAAGTTTTGCTCAATTTAGAATTTTTCGAAAATGGTCCAAAAACATGACTTTTTGAATTTAGTCGAGACGAAGTCTCAGACGCAAAAACTGATAGAGCTATTACGGAAAAACGATACTTTCGTACGAATAAGCTGATGGAATCATTTTCTATACATACCACCCTATGGGGGGGGGGGGATCTTTCAATGGTATCCCGTTTTTTTAGCGATAGCTAGTAAAGAGTTCAGGAAATAATTTTTTAGATTCATTTGCGGACATATTTCTTATTGCATATATGGGCATAAAAATCGGCTTGTCCCCCTTCCCCTAATAAGTCGAAAAAGTTATTTCCTAAACTCTTTACAAGCTATTCGCCTAAATTAAGGATATCCTTGACTCGCTGGAATCAATTTTTAAAAAACATGTTTTTTGGCGATTTTCGCCAGATTCTAAATTCAGCAAACAAAATTTAGAAAAAAAAAGGTTTATTATTCACAAGCAAAAACGGTACATAAAAAATTTTTCATAATTATCGATGGAATAGGGAAATTTGTTGGAATTTTCAAAAATTTGAATTTTCGAATAAAAAAAGAGAACAGAAGATATTTTGTTTGTGTCTGTGGGGCTCACAATGAATGCAGCAATTTATCAAAGGGAAGCCTAAAGTCTGCTCCAAGTTTCAGACGCACCATTAAAGTCCATTTCTATACGAAGTTCTTAGTTGTAATTTAAAAACTTTACTTGTAATTTCAATTTAGACCACGATACAAATCTTATGTTCGATCAGTTATAATTAACCCTTCTCTTTTTCCATGCTGTTCATCTTAACCATCTCATATACCTTCCTTCCTCGTGCATCCTTCTTACATCATCCATCTTAAATCTATTCGTTCTAAAATACCTTTCCCTTCCAACCTTCATATTCCCTCTGCCTCTCATGTTCTCTATTTGCCACCAGCATTCCCTTACTATATTACTTACACCCTCTTTCAAACATTTATCATCATATTTATATGCTCGACTTCCGGTTATAATCCCTATCATCGTTCTTTCCGTCTCTCACCTAGTAATGTTATTAGGCGTATTCCTTGCCAACCCCAGTGTCCTATCTATCTGATCACTACATTTGCCCTTCTCCCTCTGTTTCATATGATCATCTACTATCTATTCCTGCGAAACAGGATGTCCAAATACACAAACTCTCTTACCACTTGCACCGTCTGTCTCTTGCACTTTCACTCACCTCCCTTACCCTTTCTATCTCGTTTCCAGAACTTTTTGGAATGGACTTTTTCGCATTCAGCTCCAGCCTGTTCTTATCCAGGTATCTTTTCAAGTCTGGACAAATTTATTGGTTTCACTCCGGTTATTGCAAAAAATACCTAAAGGATGGCCCACTTTTATCGCCAATTGAGAGAGCAAAATTATCACTCGTGTTCACCCTCAGAATTGTCAAAACACCGTCTTATGTTGACAGGCCCTATGTGCACAGAAAATGCGTACACTTTTGTCCCCTTGTTCGCTAATTCTCTATCCACTAGGTGCTGCAGATCATAGATGCTGTCGATAGTCCTCCTCCCAACCCTAAAGCTCGCCTGCCTCTCCGGCAATATTCCTTACCCCTCGACGTCCTTCCACAGCCTCTTCGACAACACCATCGCGTATACTCTAACGCCGTATTCATAAGCGTAATTCCTCTGTAATTTCCCTGCCTGTCCCTATATTCTTGTTTATATAATGGCACTATTGAACTCTATCTCCACCAGTTTTTGAATCCTTCACTCCTCCATACTTTCTTCTCTGTCTCCTTTAGACTCTTCTTAATCACGTGTGTACTAAACAGCCACGTTTCATCCTCTATTTCATCTATGACTTCTGCCTTCGAGCATTCTAACTTCCCTATCTGTGTCTCTATGTTCTCGTCATTAGACCCTTCAACCTCTACCTCCTCGTTTTTCTACTGCCATCATCTCTCATTTGTGAATCTGAGCCCTAAGCCGATTTTTATTACTCCTTCTACTCCTCAGTCTTTATGTTACCGTTCATCTCTACTCTACGCTTCCTTAGTATATTTATTATCTTCCAAACATCCCCCTCTGTCTTACCTATTATTAACTCCGCTTTCAGATTTTTCTAATTCTCCTGTTTCTTATTCTTACACATCAATGTGAAATCATTTCGCAATTCCAAGTATTCATCTCTTTTCGCAGTCCCTCTTCTCACTTTTTGTACTTCTGTTTCACTTTCTTTTACATTTTTTTACAGTTCCTATCCCACCACAGTCTCACAATTCCTTCCTTCATCTTCCTGAATATCTACTTTTGCACCCAACCTTTAACTTTGTCTTCCAAATTCTCCCATATCTCTACCACCGACTCCCCTTTAAAGAGTACCTTCCCCAACTGCTCCTCATACTTCTTTATCGCCTTCCTCGTCCAGCTCACCCTCTTCTCCAACGACGCTTGTTCTCCACCTTGCTTTCCGCCGCTCTTCCCCGTTATCCACAACCTTAATGGCCGATGGTCTGATATTGTCTGTATTGTCGTCCAAGAAGAGCCAAAAAAAAATCCTGATATGTTTACATTTAGTTTGAGTACATATATTTTTTAAGTGTAATTTTTGGGAAACAGAGGTTGTTTTTTGAAAACTACCATAATTTTAGACAATTGTAAAGCCCAAAAAGAGCTCAAAATTCTGAAGCCAGCACTTTCACTCCAAAAGTCCGGGTTGCTGAGGAAATAAAAGAGGTCGAAAATCGGGATTGGTTTCCAAGAAGAGCCTAAAAGAGGTCCAAATTTTGATATGCTTACAATTAGTTTGGGTGCATATTTTTCTATGGGGGTAGTTTTGATTAGATATGGGTTATTTTTTCAAATTGATTTTTGCAGTTTTGGAAAGCTTAGAAAAAATTAAAAACTATGGCGCGGTTAATTATCTTAATTTTTAAATTTTTTGTAGTGAAGGTTCTGGCGGTGAACATCTTCACCCAAAAGTTGGTTTTTTGAGAACACTAAATAAGCTCAAAAATCGGCATCGGTGCCAAAAATTATCCTAAAATTATAGCAGTAAGAAAATATTCATATTTTGTTGTAAAGGTGTTAGCAGAACGCACCTCGTAGAATGTCCTGTCCACGCCATACGTTGGTTGTAACAAAATTTGCGAAAGGCTTTTTTTTGTACCTGTATTATTTCTTACAGTCATAAACCTTGGTATTAAATCTTTTAAATTTTTATTGCAGATATCACATTCAATATTACAATGAGAAGAAAAACATTGTTCTACACAGTAAATTTGATAATACCATGTGTGGGCATCACGTTCCTGACAGTCTTAGTATTTTATTTACCCAGTGATTCCGGTGAAAAGGTAACTATGAACCGGTACACGATTTCATTTTTTTCGTCAAGTCGGTTGAAGATTCTAATAGAGGGTAAAAGTTTAATTTGCGCAACAGTAGTCTGCCTTTCAAATTTTATGTCGATCAGAAAATATCTTCTGTTCTGTGTATGGATTTAAATATGTCCCAGAAAGAAAATTTTGTGCAGGTACACTTTTTGACAGTGAGTAATAACACATAAACAACATTGGTGTTATTCTTAATACTTTCTTAAAATGTTCAAAAAAATCCGTTTCTTAGATTGTATTGACTAAACACTTTTGTGAAAAATGTTCATATGTTGTATTTGAAATTTGATCTAGTTAAGCCGAAGAAACATATTTGGCAATGAGTTTGGCGCGACAAAAATGGCAGATTTGTATTGGATGATGTCAGCTTGCGTTTAGCGTAATAAAAAAAACTTTAAACCTCAATGAGTATTTATAAATTGATACTGGTAAATTAATTTTCTCTATAAGTAGTCAGCGCTATGAGTTTTGAGGCTGTATAAGGAATATTTCAGGCTAAGTCTGGGGCTATAGATTCGAATTCGTACGTGAAATTACAAAAAGAGGAAAAGTCTGTCTCAAAGAATGCTTTAATCGATTATTTTAATATAAAAGCGATCGAATAAAAACCAACCCCAATGTGAATTTAATATTTTATGCTGAAATCATGCGAAAAGCAAATTAGAACATTTACGCAAGCATGAAGCAGACCTCTTTCATGAAGAGCCAATTAAAAGTGTTAATTCTGAAAAAATCTAAAGATTTTACTGCGACAGAGATCTATGAACCCCTCGTTGAGGTTTCAGACGAGAAATACTTGGCATTAAAGGTAAGTAAATACGTTAATAATATTGAACAAAATCAAATAACTGAATCTGTAAAAAAAATTAAATTAATATTTTTTGGAATACAGGTATAAAAAGGATATAAAGAAATATCGTTATAACTATACAAGCTAATTCAGAAACTTTTAGAATGGCTTGTGCATGTTGACGCGATGTATTAACGAACATTATTGTCGAAAAAAAATATGGAATTGACTTATAGTGTTCTCAAAACAGATGATAACTTTTGTTATGCGCGCTTAAGCGGTAAAAATTAGGAGCAAATCAATGTAATATTATAAATTAAATTTGTCTAAATCCAACATATTGATTTCCTTTCTCAGATACTCGTTTCGACGACAGAAATTATAACTAATTATAGGAAGGCAAGAGTTTGGGACTGTCGCTGTCTTTGTCACTTCAATGTCTCCTATGCGCCTAGCCTCTCCATCTTCTCTCCCTCGCTGCCAGCAGAAGAAGAGGAAAAGAGACTCTGGCGAGAGTGACAGACGCGGCATGATTTCCCCTACTGCATTGCTGCCCTATAAAAAGGCCCTACGTTAGCCCGTAAGGCAGTCCCTCCCGGTTCTCGGACATTTTCATCACTATTTTCCGTCTCCTTTACCCCCCTACCCCACCGCACTTTCTATGTTGTGCCTCTACCACCATTTCTCAGTAATTTCTTGTCACACTTCCAAAAGTTACTATCCTGCACTGCAACTCTTTTTATTTTTCTTCCCTATCAACTTAAAGGGGCATATATCACTTTTATTAAAATTATATGGTTTATGAGGTTTAGTTGAAAATGTTTAAAATTTTTTTAACAATAGAAATTTATAATTGGCTTTAAAAAATACTAATAAATATGTACTTACTATCTCTGGAATGCTTTTATATAGCCTGTATTTTTCTAATTACACCGAGTTTTTGTTCATCACTTTTAATTACCTCTCAATTAACTCTATTATAACCTATTATAACCAGGATCCCTAAATTTCCTAGTGTGCTTAACAATTAACCACGACCTCGCCGGAAATGACCGAGGGAGGAAACCGCACCATAAGACGGCTGCCACTTACCTTCCTTTATCCCACTAACACCGGAGTAAACCGACTTCGTGGGTCACACCCTCTTGATCCAGGAACAACCCTCAAAGCTCGTAGATTTTTATAAATAGGCACTAGATAGGAGTAACTCTATCCGAGCCTCGGTGCAGGCGTCCAGATGTCAGCTGGCAGGTTGACCAGCTCAATGTTACGCACGAGTATGGGAGGTGGGAACTCACGTGAATGAGAGAGAGAACACTACTGATTAAAAATTCATGAAACTACTATTACTTAGATTTACTGAACTAAAAATAAACAAGCAGTTTGTTAAGTAGTTTATAATAATTCTTACTGTTTAAATAATGAATGAAAAGAAAACACATTAGAAATTTAATATCTAAGTCAGTCGCACAGATACACGGAGAAATATCCGAGGAGGAATCCGCGCGTTACCTGAAATGGCGGTCAAAGACACCCAAGCTATGCGGTGCTGCCCGTACCTGGCCGACGTTTTCGGTAGCCATCCTTGGTTAGTAAAACATAGCCGTCGGTTGAGCTAGTGCCCGGCCGGTGCAGCCTCTAGGGAGCGGTGCGGACTCGCTACGCTATCAGGACAGTGTTTGGCCCCTTTACCTATGGTGGTTGGCTAACGGCTGATTTACGGCGCCATCGTACCGGATCTCTTCTGCCACATTCCCTGTCAACACTGATCACTTACAATACTAGTTTGTTGCCTAATTTAAACTTCTAAACTAAGCTAGGTCGGGTTCCTCTCTTATTTGTATAAACTCTTTTATATAATACGAATAACTTAATATAGCTTAACTTCTAAGTGGGAGGTAGTGGCTTGAAGGTGGTTTTACTTGTCATGTCCGCGTGGCGGACGTGTCAAATGGCTCTGACTGTTTACGTTTCAAGCACAGTGGCAGAGGAATATTATGTGTAGAGAATTAAATAGAAAGTAAAAATAGCGAAACAAATAACAAATCAAATATCGATGCCGTTTTTTATTTTTGGCCTATGCGTATTTTTTTCATTTTTCAAAACTTTTTAATCTATTCACAGAACAGAAGATATCTGATTGAACCAAAAATCCGAAAGCTTACAACTGTCGGGGAAAGCCGAGGCTAGGTTGAAAAGTCCGTTCAAACTCAGAATAATAGCACCACTAGTGCGTGTCGAGGTTATTTTCAGTTAGTAGCATCTCTTGCGGAAACGCATATCAAGTTTCCGGAAGATTTCTCTATAAATCTGTGTTTGACGCTCATTTCAATTGAGCAAGACAAATTATTTCCAAAAAACGGTTGAAAACACATTTCGTCTGATGATGAAACATTACTTTATGAAAGGCTAATTACCTCTACTCGTAAATCTGCAAACTCGATAAAAACAGATTATAAGTAGTTTCTAAATTTTCGAAGTGAATATAATATAAGATAAATTGACGCTGAACGTTCTCGATGCCCTTTTGAGGCCACTACTTCAGAAATGTTTGATGAAGTGCAAGATATGGTGATAGCTGATAGAAGAGTGATTGCTCACAGTTGACCAAAAAAGAAATTATGTTAAGTGTCTCAAGAATGGTTTGTAGTGGTTTCAGCCAAATCCACAGAATTTTAGTTGTCACTTTTGTTGAAACATGTATATACTACTACAAGGATAAGACTAAGCAGTAGTCCACCCAGTAAAAAAGGAACTAATTGGGGAAAATTGCTTTAAATTAATATTTTTTAATTTATCCAGATCTTGCTTTATGATTCGTTAAAAGACTCAAACCAGAAATCGTAAGTGCATAAGTTTGAGGGCGACCTCTGAGCTACGAGACTCAGTGATATATATTTAGAACGAATACTTTATGGCTAGCGCGTTGTTTACACCTTGCGAATTAGATTGAATATGACAGTCTCAAATATATGGCAGAATGTTCCCTAATTCTACCCAATTAGTTTTCTTTTACTGGGCAAACAATGGGTTGCCAGAGAAGAATCCACACCAAAAAAGGCGAAGACCGTTTCTTCATTCAAGAAGCTTATAGCAACTCTCTTTTGGGATTCGCAAGTAATAATCTATATCGACTATTTGAAAAAGGGAAAAACTATTACACAAACCTTTAGTTAATCCTTGTAAAGAATATGAGAAAGGCTGAGTTGTCAAAGGCTGAGTTCCTGTCCGCCAGACTAAAACGTATGATCCTTTTGTGCCATATTCGAATCTCGTTATCCAAAAGTTCAATTTCAAAGTACAGATCCTATCTATCTTGAAAGTTTAAGTAGTTGTGGAAGCACTTTGTTGATTATCAATATGGGGAATATACAGATGGCGCTGACGGTGTTATGTATGCAGCACGACTACGCTATTGATTGTGACTAAGTCCTTACAACCACAGGAGTCTCGGTTGCAATATTTTTATTCTTTTGTGAGGACGTTGTCCTCATAATGTTTGAAAAACATCTTCAGATATTTACGAAAAATAAGAATCTGTATATATGCTTGGACTGATGTTAAGTACTCGTACAACCGACCCAGATTGATTTTTATTTTTCTGACCTATCTTTACATCAAAAATGTATATGCAGAGTCTAATATTCTTCTGTGATTGCAGTTGTTAGGGCTTCGAAACTAGAATGTTGTGGGCATCATCCTAGTACAGTGATCGTGAAATAGTTTCCAAGGAACGGCTGCTATTGAAAATGCATATCTTAATTCTGGAACAAAGACAGTATACCGTAGTCCAAGCTGTCAACTAATAAAAGACCATGTGACAGTCCTTATTCTACAACCACCAAAAAGAGCGAAAATAGTACTTTAAATGTTGTTCGATCACCCTTGAGGCCAACTTGAGATGGACGCCTTAGAAGAAACGACGTTTTAAACTCCTTACTGGCTCTGATTACAAAGAAGCTCCAACGTGACATCAGTATACGTGGTCATACAACTCTTTTATAGTTCTTTTAAGAAGTTTATTTGCAACCAGAATTCGACGCATTTTTCTATTAAGTTCATTTTTCGAAACTCTCAGAAAGTGTTTAGTAGATTTCTGGTTCTTGTGATAACCTGGTTCTAAGGCCACTAGTTCGGAGAAAGTTACGTAAATTTGCCAGGCTAAATACGAGGGCTAAAACTTATGAGCAATGAAGGCTCCACATCCCTACGGAATTAATATGTTGTTGCTTTTTAATTGTTCTAAAGTGAACCCGGTTTTTAAAAGTCAGAAATCGACTGCGTCAAGTGCCTGATGAATTACAAAAATAAAAGCTTATAGCGAGGTTTGAAACTTCTTGCGACGATGTATTATTGAGACTGATACGACATGCACTAGTGTGATATGTACTTGATAAAAAAGCTTTTTGAGCTGCTGCCAGTACCCTCACTATCGGCACCTTGACATCCTAAAGATGTCCTTAAAAATGTACCCCTACGTCAAGTCACTTGACTTTTTGCAACATCCTCTATGTAGATCGTACCATCTCTTCAGAAAGTTCTCAGGACTTCTTCAAGATGTCCGCCACAAGACGTGCTCACTGGGCTGCTGATTCCTAGGTGTAAAGGAAGCTCAGCGAATCTTGCGTACACATTGCCTGTAGTAAAAATCACAATAGAATGAATGGATGCATGTTTCACGTTCTTCTTATTGTCTTTACACCATGCCTTAACTAGATATAATTACGGATGTTGATTGTATTTCTTCTTTGAAAATTTCGGTTGAATGGCCAAGCAATATCGATCATTTACACTATTCCATCCTTCTTTTCAGGGTTTCACGATGTAGGATGGATAGTTAGATTCCAGTATAATCTTTGTTTTTCAAAGCAGAAACTAGGATGTGTTTATAGAAAATCATTCATTGTATTATGAACCCTAGGTTTATGGAAAGTTGTTGGGCCAGTTGTTAACATCATGTTGTCTGCGCGTACATTTCTCTGAGTCCATACTAGACATTTGAGATTTTGTTCATATTATCTTTATTATAAATTACATTTTTTTCTTATTTTACTATTCTGGAACTATAATAGTGTGAATTATATTTAAAGAATGTAAAGAATTGTAATAAATCTATAATAGAAATACCAAAATTATTAAAACTCATACAACCAAATTTTCATTAAAACCAATATATTCTTTAAGACAACAACAGATCTAATAAATGTACTAAATGTGTGAACCATTGGTGTGGTTGCGACTAGATTTAAACATATATTAATATGAATTATATCTTGCATAATTATTTCTTAATATCTAAATAAGATTTTTATGCATAATATAAAAATTCTTCGAAGACACAGAAAAATTTTATTCTAGAATATATGGCTACTAAAAATATATCAAATTAGCGTTCCTCTTAAATTATAGTTGTCTCGTCAATAAACATTTCTACTCATAATCTAGCAAAAACGTTTTCCATAATTTTTAATGAGACCTTGCACTCATTTCTAGAGATCTTGTTTTGATATTTACTGAAAACAGATAGGGTTGTTTACAAAAAGGTATAAAATGAAATCGATAAATTTAAAAGGGGTTTCACATTACTAGTAGCGTCTACTCATTTTCAATTTCATAATAACTGTTACAAAAAACATATGGAACCCCTATGAACTTTTAAACAATTAGATTTTACAGTACCAGCCCGATTAGCAGATTTGTATTGAAAAGTAAAGAAAATTTCCATTTCAAGGGTGATGTGACAATTATTGGATGGTTTTCGATATCATTTTTGTGCTAGCGATTCAAATCTTCCTAGTAGGAGAATTTATCTATTAAATTCAATCCCTTTTTGTACACAGTCGCAAACATTTTTTTGAATACATTTGGATAGAACAAAGTAACCATTAAATAGAAAAATTTTGATCTATTTAAAATTCACACATTTCGATGTTCATATTTAATGTTTTCTTAAATAATAATGAGGTTAAAAGCAGTTAAAAATACAGTATTATTCATTTTAGATTGTCAGAGGTTGATCGCTACACAGATGGCAGTCATAAATTTTTTTTTTTTAATTTGTTGATCGTGATTTTATATTATTTGAATGATCATCTCTAAATAAAGCAACAGTTTTCTAATAGGGCGTGTTCTGGACCCGTCTTTTCCGTACGATTAGCAAACTTGCGGCTAGAGCGCAGAAGGTTGTGAGATTGTTTTCGCTCCTTGTGGTGATTTAAGAATCAGAGTGTTGAAGTATCCGATTCTCACTATCGATATTGAAAATCAATACTTTAATCCGAGACTGAAACTTTTTCGCCCAAAATATGGAATAGAATACTATAACTGACGTCACAATATCAATAATCATTGTACTGGTAGATAACGACGAAGTGTGTTTGAAGTATTAGAAAACTCTAAGGTCTATTAAAGGAGTGAACAACATGCTGAAGAAGAACAAACATATATACATGGGGCAAAAACTTACGACTGTAACATTGATCGCCAATTTGAAGACAGCAAGCAAAAAAATCAAGAAGTTGCTGAAAATAGGAGCTGGCATGAGTTAAGCTTCGATGAAACTACTAGACAGAATAATTTAGGATGATTTGAAAAGTACCTTTCAATCAAGAATAAGAACTGGGGTACTATCAAACTTAGTTCATAAAGATTAAAATACATCATAAGGATGACTGCAAACGCGTGTTCATTATGGCAATATATATATATATATATATATATATATATCCTTTACAAAAAATGTGCAAAATACAAAAGTTAAACTAAAATTCAGTGACTCTTTTAGATTTATGCTAAGTAGCTTCTCCAAATTAGCTTCAAATCTCAGCAAAAATGAAATAAAGAAGAAATTGTGTTCAAAATTAAATGATGAGTTCACTTCAGATAAAGATTATAATCATGCCTCTTAGGTTTGGAAAAAAATTGATTTAAAAACGTTAGGTGAATATTTAGATTTATATTTAAAAAATTAGGTTTTCCTTTTGACAGACATTTTTGAAAGCTTTAAATGCCTTTCTATTTACACTTATACTTTAGATCCATTGCACTATGGTACTATACAGCACCTGGGCTTTTTGTCACGGATCTGAATTTGCATCAATCACAACCTAAGCCATTCCTGCAGCTTTACAAGCCAGCACTCCGGTAGCACAGAGCCTCGAAAAAACACGTATGAGAAAGGTTTAACATCCGTGGGCCTCTGAGTGCAGATTTAATGGTAGTTTGCACATTATTTTTTGAGAGCATGGACTTTTTAGTTGCAGCAACCATTTTTTTTAGTGTCTTTGTAGGTTTTTTTTTTGCTAAGACCCATCCCTCATTTTGATTTTATCTGGTTTTTGTTTTTTAATCCTCGAGCAGCTGCCTGTTCAACTAAGCCTGCTTCCTGAGCAAAAACAGTTTTCCAAGCTTTTCCAGCTAGTACACTGTTAGCTAAGTTTCTAGCCTCTATATTTTTTTCATTTTTCGAGTAGGCTATATCCTGCTCTTTGCAAGCTACATCCAGTGGATTAATTCCTGAATAACCTTGTGCTAATCGTCTTGCAAGTTTAGTGTCTGGTTCACAATACCGCTAACCGAGCAAACGCAACTCAAAAGTCAACTTGTTGAGGATTCTGTTAATCATACCTCTTCCACGTCTTGCCTGCTTCACAGTTCGTTTGCGACTGATTGTTTTGCCTCTGTGAACGGTCATATCTATTCAAGGAATTCTTTCAGACTGAAAGCTCCACCTACATAACCAGGATATTCACAGGTTTTCAATTCAGTCATTGTCAAGATGCGGTTTAAGGGAGATCCTGTGAAAATACGTATCCAGAATGTTGACTTGCTTGTTTAAAAACAGAATAGAGAAAACCGACATGGACATTTGATACCAAACAGTATACGAGTAATATTTTGTGGACATTCTAACTGTGGAAAGATAAATGATTTGCGTGTTCTACTGATACATTAATATGCACTAAGATTTGAAAATATTTACATATACTCAAACTTTCTCAAACAGCTAATATATTAATATTTGGAAAAAGTCCTTCAATCAGTAGATGGCGTGGATTACTACTCTTTCAATGAGCATGAAGAGGTTATAACAACAAGTGAAGCAAAACCACATTCAGTAATTGTATTTGATATCGTGCCTTTTGAAAACAAAATAATGTAAGAAAATTTTCTATGGGTGGACGCAAGAATATCGACAGTTTTTACTTGAGTTAGACATATACCCATATTCCTAAACATCTTGTACGCGATTATTTGCACGTCACCGAATGTGTCCTCGGGTTACGGATAGAGGGTCCCTGTACCAAGGGTTTCTGCTCAATATGGTTACAAAAATAAATAGGCAGTCGCGGACAATTGTCCAGGGGTGGTCCCTAGCTTCTCGTGGGAACAACAATGGCAACATCAAACATAGTTGTAGTAAGTGCGGTTCAAAACAACAGAACGCGACGGGCTCACGACAATGGGTCGGCCAACCATGCCGACCACTCTAGAGCTGGGAGAGCCAATGAAGATGGATTCAATGCGATGAATCGGCGGAATATCGGGACCTTTAAGTGGAAGGAGAGACTGAATCACGACTTGCTAGAGTGCTACGATGCGAGTGTGGCCTCTGAACAGGGTTATATCGCACGGCTGCATGGTCCGCGGGCAGACATCCGATAGCGGAAGAGTGATGCTTTATGAATCCGAATTCTGGGCTATCAATTATTCTGTATATAATGCAGCGTAAGCTTTGGCCGATGTGAACCGTAAAACAAAACCAATGGTTGATCATAAGACCAAAAGACGAATGCATCAACTTGCCATAAAGATAGGCTAGGGAAGACAGTACGCGTCTCGCATTTAGTATGTGATTGACTACATCACATCCGGCAGAAATTTTACCGCCAAGGTTCGAAAGTTTGCGCGCGAACTCCGGACGCGTTATCACACACCTACCAAGTCAAAGCTGCTGACCATCAGACAGCATATTATTGAGAGAATATGGATACTATCTGACGCTAAGAGAAGTCTAGAGCGGAGGGAAAGGTGAGTCAGAGAAAATCAACAGTTTCTCTCTGACCCATCTCGAATCTCCCAAGACCCTCCAGTTACTGTCGAAGACCCACCCAAACCAGAGGAGGTCGAAGTATTTTGGAGAGAAATCTACGAGGTGCAGCATAGACTCGACGGAGACTCAGAAAGTATAAATAGCTTCAAGGAGCTGTGTGATGCCCACATAACACCTGATCAAGAATGCCCACCCATCACTACCGAGGAGGTGAAAAAAGTATTAAGAGGGATGAATAACTATTCCGCACCGGGAGCAGATTGTATCAAAACATTCTGGTGGAAGGGCGCACAATACTCCTGCCGAAAATAGGCAACTTAGCTGACCCGAGGAATTACAGGCAAATCACTTGTCTGAACACACTGTATAAGATATTCACAGCTATCCTCAATGATAGGATTGTTCGGGCGATTGAATCTGTGTGGCAAGAAATGTATGAACAACGAAGCTTGAAGAATGGCGTGGCTGGATGTTGGGAGAACCTGCTCATCGATAGATGGGTCTGCAAAGATGCAGCATTCTACCAGTATGACCCATCGATGGCCTGGATTGATTATCGGAAAGCTTTTTATTTGACCGCCCATAGAACTATCATCTGTCTTTCGGAAAGCTTAAAGGTTCATCCGCAAATCATTAGTTGTATAGAGAGATTGATGCCACTTTTGAAAACCAAATACTATCTCATATGGAAAAAATGACATTCGGTGTTCCGAACTGTCGGCGAGGAAGAAAGTATTTGCAACGAACATGCTTGCGGTCCTGGTAATACTCTATTCATTTGGAGTGGTTTCATGGACAAAGAACGAGCTCAGATCGCTTGATATCCGGACAAGAAAGGTTATGCACATGAACAAAAGCATGCATCTTAAGTCTTCTGCTCCGCGACTGTACATCTCACGCTGTCAAGGTGGTCACGGAATATTGAGTCTTGAATGTCTTCACAACAGGATTATTCTGGATACAGAGCATAGAGTCGCAAATGGAAGAGACCCTCTTCTTAAAATGGTCCTCGATAAGAGGATGCACGGTATCTTCCACAGAAATGTGGACGATCAGTCAATGTCGTGTGAGCTAACTTTTGCTTTCCTTAAATCACCCGGATTGAAGTCTGGTAGGAAGGGTTTCATTTTGGCATGCCAAGACGGTGTCATTTCCACCTTAACATACCGTCGCCACATTTTGAGCCAAGAGATTCCCGCTGATAGCTGCAGGGCCCGCCTTGCGTGTCAACAATAAGCTAAAACACTTGCGGGACATGTTGCTAAAATGTTGGTTCTTTAAAGGTTTAAATGCTCTCAAAATTCTGTATAAAATGAACCCAGAATGAGGCCTGTTTGTCTATTTTTCGAGTAGATATTACAAAAATGGTGTAAATTTCAATAATTTCTTAAATTTGTAATAACTTCCATAATAATTAATATTTTTCAATTTACCTGGTCTCATTTTAAAGCTCTTTTCCACAATGTCACAACAGCTTATGACTGTAAATTAAAAGGAATTTCTTATTACAGTGCGAGAACTATAACCATTTTTCGACAGTATCACAAGAGCGTTATGAACGCAAAACTAAAAAAAATATTATTTCAGAGCAAGAACTTAAAGTTGTTTTATACTAATAAGATGTTTCCATACTGTCCATACTGTTGATATTCTTTAATTTACCTGATTTTATTTTAAAGCTATTTTTCCACAGTATGGAAACATCTTATCAGTATAAAACAACTTTAAGTTCTTGCTCTGCAATAATATTTTTTTTAAATTTACAGTCATGAGCTGTTGTGACATTGTGGAAAATAGCTTTAAAATGAGACCAGGTAAATTAAAAAATATTAATTAATACAGAAATTATTAAAAATTTAAGAAAACATTGAAATTTACACCATTTTTGCAGTATCTATTCGCAAAATAGACAACTAGGCTTCATCCTTGGTTCATTTTATACAGAATTTTGAAAGCATTTAAACCTTTGAGGAGCCAACATTTAAGCTTTGACATAATTAAAATTAAAAGAACTTAATCAATTGATAAAAAAGAGGTGAACCCAAACTTTTTACCGGCAGTATATATAGTCATAAGGACAACCGTAGGATTTCATCGAGAGCGGGTGCTAATCTGAAAAATTACGCCCGCTTCCAGCGATCTTCGCGGTAAAATTTCAGCCACAATCACGTCTCACGACCGTGAGATAGGTGGTTACAGTCTCTAACGGAATCAATACGACGATCCGGCAAAAGTTTCGTGTACCCTGAGAACACGGAGTGATCCAAGGACTACCGCCTTCTACATTTTTCCCGCAAGTGTTTTAGCATATTGTTGACACGCAGGCATTCTTTTCAGGCTATTAACGAGTGAAAGATTGACACCTCCAAGAGCGCCGATGATAAGGACGATTACCTTAATAGAATATTCCGGGTACAATTGCTGCAACTCCCTTATAAGGTCTCTATATCTCTCTTTCTTTTCATTCTCCTTGGCTATGATATTTTTGTCAGCTGGTGCCGAAACTTCAATAACGAACATGGTTCGCTTCTCGATGTCAAGAAAAACCATGTCTGGCCTCAAGTCTGCAACAGAAACAATTTTCGAAAATATAAAGTTCCAGTATATGTGGCACTTCCCATTCTCAACAATAGACTCGATTTCTTAGGAGCATTTAGAGGAGAGTATTGTGCCTTTGGATGTAGGTCGTTCCCGCATGGGTTGGATAACTAGATAGTATGTGAGCTAAATGCTCGGATTGTGGATGGCACGCCCTGCACCTATCTTTAAGAATACCTTGGCTAAAAATGTGGCGACGGTACGTTAAGGTGGAAATGACACCGTTTTGGCATGCCAAAATGAAACCCATCGTAACAGACTTCAATCCGGGCGATTTAAGAAAAGCAAACGTTAGCTCGCACGACATTGATTGATCCTCCACATTTCCGTGGGAGATACCGTGCATCCTCTTATCGAGGACTTGTTCACGAAAGATTTTCTATTGTGCTTTCTTGAAACGGGCTTTCAGTCTTGAGTACTTGAGATAGATAAGATTTGATTCATTTTGCTCACCCCTAATACTGAAGTTAAGTGTGAGTGTTTCAGCATGGCATGGTTTCGCAGACGTTGCTGCGAAAAATGCGATAGCTCTGGGTGTTTCTCGCACCACAGAGCATGCAGCCGTGCCATGTAACCCCGTTTCAGAGGCCACACTCGGATCGTAGCACTCTAGCAAGTCTTGATTCAGTCGCTTCGTTCACCTAAAGGTCCCGAGATTCCGCCGATCCATCGCATTGAATCCATTTTCATTGGCTCCATCAGCTCTAGAGTGGTCGGCATTGTTCGCCGACTCATTGTCGGGAGCCCTACGCGTTCTGTTGTTTCGAGCCGCACTTATTACAACACTGTTTGCTGTTGTCATTGTTGTTCCCACGAGAAGCTAGGGAAAGGGGTTCGTTCATCCTTGTAGAGTACCGCAGGCAAGGATAAGGCTGCGTACTCTGAGAGGTTACCCGGTATCCTAGAGTCACCGTTTTAGATACCTCACCTAGGTGCCTTTCAGCTTTCGGCACGGTTTTCACACCTCCACTTAGGCATTAATTCCTTCGGGACCACCCCTGGACAATTGTGCGCGACTGCCTATTTATTTTTGTAACCATATTCAGCAGAAACCCTTGGTACTGGGACCTTTTATTCGCAACCCGAGGACGCGTTCAGTAGCTATATACACACACATAAACCCAAACACACACACACATATATATATATATATATATATATATATAAAATGTGTCCGAGAAATCCCGGGACAGCCGAATAAATCCTTAGGTGAAATTTTTTTGGAGAAAATTAAAGTCATTTTTGAAGTAACTTTCAACGAGGAATCCAGTGGTGACCTTAGTTTTGCCCTTGACATCATACAGTAACAATTAGTGACATTGACAATGACCATCAAGGTCACTTTTTGTTTTTTAATTGTAAAGACTCTGTTTGACATCAGAACTTAAATGAACGGAAAATTTAGCTTTAAAAAGTGTAGTCAGCTCATAGGTTAGGTGTGACCTTGATGGCCAGATCAAGGTTATTCAGCGATCTTAGCATATATAAGTATAAACAAAGATCTTAATTTGACCACTATAATGACGCTACCAACGACATGCTAAAAAACACCACCCTCCCTTTGGCATGATTTATCCAGAAACTGCTTTCGCATTATTTACGGGATGCCGTTTTCTTACCTGCTAATGCTTTCTGCTGGGCTTCTTCTTTGTCAGCTGCGTGTTCCAACCAAGATTTACATATTGTCCTCATTAGTGCGGTGATACCACACATCGAGCTCGTCGGCCTTCGACATCTTTGTTTTGGGTATGGTTGTTTTTTACTGCGTGTTTACGGGCTTCAATTATTAGCTTGCAACTTTTTTGGCTCCAGCCTTCTTTTCGTCGATTTTTTTTCTAGCGTAGTACCTTTACAAAATAACCGTCTATAAGTCCCTAATGCTCATCACTGCCCAGAATCGCGAATATAAGCGTATTTGGTGTGAAAACTCCAACCTCTCTGTGCCGCCTTTGCCTGTATTCTAACAACCTGTTACACACGAAGAAAGTGTGGAGCGCATCAATGCGGTCATCCTGCAGTACACACATTCTGGCTTTTCCATGTTGCCGGCTCACCGAGGCATTTAAATCGCGTACTAGACTGAAGTTCGCACTCGGTTTTCCTCGAGTATACGACCTTGCCTTCTGAAGCAAGCAGGTCACTGGGAATGACTCCTGCACTTGCCAATGTAGCTGATTCCGGAACAGTCCGACAGGCACAAGCCGCCCTCTGCGGTTCTCTCGACTGTACTGCTGCTTTCATTTCCGGTATTGCTGTGTTTTAAGAGCATCCGCCCAAATTTCGACTCCATATAATAGGATGGAGTGCGTCACTGCCATTAATAGGCCTCACGTACTCGGTATTGGACCTCCTATGTTGGCCATCGGTCGGCTGCGGCGAGCAGGATGCCAATATGTTTCGCCGATTTCTTCGTCTGCACCTCTTCGCTTTCCACCACCTGCATTAAAATCTTTAACTTAATTAGTTTCGTCGTTTGGATTAACCTTTCTGTCTTCTGGATAGTTAGGCTCAAACTATAATTTATCATTCTTTGGTGATATTTTTCTGGCAAGGTTTTTCGCGCGTTTCGCAAAGAAGCACTCCATCATTCAGGTAATTATTTACCAGCCGGATAAGTAACTCCGGTCTTTTGAAGTTTTGATTCAGTTTATTTAGCATGTCACTCCATTTTGAGGAATTAAAGGCGTTTTTTACAACAAGTAGCACGAGTACCACCATTGTTTAAGGAGTAGCCATCTACTTGTTGTTCCTCCAGAACAGTGTTCACTACTTCTTCACTACTACTTTTATAGTCTCCACTAGGATGCCATCCAGCCTTGCCGCCTTCTGATTTGCAAGCAATCTTGCTCTTTCATAAGTTCCATCTCGGGGAAGAGCAGGGTTTTGTGTGTTATAGTGTAAGCATATTTTTCTTTTTGAAATTTGTGTGTGGGGAAAAGCGTATTCACAATATTTGCCATTTTTTGACATCACGCGGTCCCAATGTGGTAAGTTTTCAAAGCTTGCGACTTACCATTTTGAAGCCCAAACCACATGGGTCCTTATCTACTTCATCCTTGATGTTCTTTCATCAAAGGATCTTGCTCTTCTTAATGGATTTTCCCTATTTCTTTTTGGCTTGCTTGAATGCTGCGTTTCTCAGTGCTGCTTTGTCTGGTCGTTTCTTTTTTACACGCTAGGTTGCACGCCTTCTTACAAAATATTCCCTCCGGTGATTTGAAATTTCTTCTGACCACCAGTAGACCGGGTGCGATTGTCGCGTGACCTTTTTTTGGCATAGAAGCGTCACAGGCTTGACGTATTAGCAGCATCGAACCACCCTTCTGGTATCTTCTTGATTTATTGAATGTACTGCCTCCTGTCTGCTGATAAGCGTAGACACCATATTTTGCTTGTCCATCTTGGCGGCATTTCATATATGTTGTTGTTTTTACGCCTTAAGCCTTTCTCGGCGAAGGGAATTTGTATACAGAATTTTATATACAAATGATCACTTCTATTGTAATTTTTCATGACCTTTCATACTTTCATACTTTCATACTTCTGCCCAGGGTGTCGAAAAGTGGTCTCTCCCGTATTCAGAACAATGAGTTCCCTTCTTGCAGCCATCTCCATCACTATTTTGCCCCTAAAGTCCATATACGCCATACCCCACTATAAAGCTTTTGGTTAATATCTCCGCTAATAACTATGTCCTTTTTGGTGTCTTGCAACATCTCTTTGATGTTATCGAGTTTTGTCTGAAAGTCTTTGATGGGCCGCGTAACATTCCACAGGCACCTTATGTGTATTGGTCAGCAATATCACAGAAAAACCAAACTATTCCGAGAACCATGTAATGCTCGTGCTGTTCTGGTACTGCTAACTGAGTATTAGAACATCGGCCTTCTCATCATACTTAAGTTGCGTAAGAAGGTCGTTTACATTTTTACGTCAGTTTAGATTATCCTGAATTATAGTATTCATTCTCTTGTATTTGTTTCAGCCCGATCTAGAGCCTTGCCGAGAACGGAGCACTTACGTGAGCCGGGAATATGATATGAGAGCTCTGCGCCTTAACTTAATTCTAAACACAGGACGCTGTGTATCTCCTCTACGCAGGTGGTCGCCTTGTGTATGCTATCACCGCATTTGCACTACAGGGCAGTATCTCGGATTCTGCTATAGATTCATCCAAATTTCATTTGCCTACCAAGTAGAAGTTTCCTGGCCGCTTATTCGTTGAAATCAGCGATAGCCATAACTTTTCCCCATTTATTTTCCTTGGAAATGGTGACCTTGAAGTCTTTACTGCTTCTTTTAAAGTCCCGTCTCAAGGCTTCCTCCACATCCTCCTTGATTTTTATGCTGTCAAGGTCCATGAATTCCAGAGTTAATCAATATTTTACCCCTACGCTTACGACGGATGGAGCGGATATCCGTGCCTGTGTCCTCAGGTTTGATTTTGTGCCTGATATCACTCAGCACTCCTGCATATTTCTGCCCCGTTGCAAGTTGGTTTTATCGAGACGTTCTCTTTCACTTCGTCTACTTCTCTGGTTTGTGTGCTCTTTTCCAGGGTTGGAGCCACCTTGCTTAGAGCTCCTTTCCTCTGTTTCCTTAGGACTTACGTCTTTTAGACTAAGCTCGATATTATTTGTTTTTCTTTTTACGACAGTTGTCCACCCTCTTGACGTTCTTTTGCCTCATTTCCGTTTGTCAATCGGAGTAGCCGCTTAGTCTTCCGCAGGGCTACTTGCAATTGTTTTAGTCGATAACGTTGGTGTTTTTGGAGTGCCCGAGCTGTTGATATAGGCATGTGACCTGACTTGGCCAGTCAGACAGCAGAAATGGTTAATCTCCTTATGTGGGTCGTTCTTTTCCGTCTTTAATTTCTCGATCAATTCAGCTATATGCTGTTGAGAGATTCCACCGCTTCAAATACTTCGTCGTCTTTATGATCTAAATTGGATTGTAGATTTTGGCCCGCCATAATTTATTATTGCCAGCGCATCGAGCATAGAGAGGCGAGCCGAAATAGCTGGGAACGGATATACCCTCGGACGTAATCACTACCCCATTTCCCTGAATCCTAGTCTTGGTTTAACTAGTCCCGGAAAACACAGATGGTCTAGAACTTGCCCGGGGCACTGCAAATTATGACTTCTGCGGCCACCACGCACTTTCTAATGAAGGCCCGAAGGGGCTGGCTTCTGACTCCATGCTGCTGCTGACGCCTCGGCAGTGCAAGCGCACATTAGCTCCTCGCCACGTCAGCAGGTTAGGGAGACGTGGTTCGGAGCAGGAAAATATCGTGGTTTTTTCTTGGTGTATCCTTTACCCAGTCTTTTTGGTCTGTGAAAGACTTTCAAATTACATGAGATTAGTAAACATAAGTTTTTTCGTTGACTTACTCTTGAAACTTACATAATTTTTGTGTATTTAAGACTTGAAGGTTTTAAACAAGGGTAATTTTACACTACATTAAACACCTTTAGCGCTGGTTTCAATTATGACATCCTTTGTACGTTGAAACGGCATGACACTCTGTTCTAGAAGATACCGGTTGATACAAAGACAGATTTCCTGGAGAACAGCAAACGTTTTTCTTGTAGTAGAAACGAAAAATAATTTTGCGTTTCTTGAATTTGCTCCAAAGCCACTATACAATTTTTAAAAGTAATACTCATGTGTATATGGAAATTTCCACAGCCGATGCAGCACCGATGATAATTTATTTTATGAAGGACGAATTCAGATTGTGTGTAGTTGCTTGTAGCATTTGGGTTCTTATCCTCTCTAAACAGTTTTGCTATTCTTTGAGGTAGGAAAGCGAAGAATTTGGTTTCTATGATTACAAGCGTTCGTACTCCACAATTTGTTTTAGCTGACTAATGTATGCTATATGATGCAATAATTAATATGAGAGTTACAAAATACGTTTTTGAATGTTTACATAAATTAGTTCACTTCATCTCTTATGTCTTCATCTGAGTCAACTCTCTCAATATTTGTGAAATAGAGCAACCCTGTATATAAGGATTCATGGAATTATGATGATATCATCAGTAAGGAATGCTGTTAGTTTAATGTTTGAATTTCTCGGCATTAAGTAACATATAGTGTGAAATGAGTCTTTAAGGGTGACATTTTTTGAGTAATCAATATGATTTTATTTTTAGCATGATAAATTTTGTATTTCGTCTCGAGGACACATTCTTTTCCCAAGGCTTCTTTAATCTTTCCAATCGTATTTTCAACGTTTTCTCATTTTTATCAGCATATAGATCTAATTTTATCTAGAACGCATGCTGTGGGCGTGCAAAAAAGGCATTCATTAGAGCGGTAGCAGATCTTGCCGCAAGTCTTCAAATCGTAAAGAAAAAAGTGATCCAGAACGTGCCCCAAACAATCTACTTGAATGCGTTATTTATGCCGTACGAATTCGTTTGATCAGACCAGTATATAACTGAATTCACATGAACATGGTTAGTTAAAAACATAAAGCTGACTTGTATGGATATGACATAAATCCTAGAGCTTTTGTTGTGCCCGCGATGGCAAGGGCACGTATTCAGGAGTCTTTCCCGAGGTTTTCACCTCCCAGTTATAAATTCACTTCGAAATTATTTTATAGATTGCGTTCAAATCCCCCTATTGTGTGCGAAACTTTAATTGTATTATAAGCGTTGTAACTTATAAACTAAAGCGTTAGAGTGAAATCATAATTTGTAATTGCATCACCAAAGAACTGTGCATAATAGCGACTGGATCGGTAAAATCTACTGATCTGCAGGTCAGCACCTCTTAAGAATTGGTACTGGTAACCATAAATGTTAGTCATATTTAGTTGCCTAGAATTGTAACGTTTACTGAACTTTCGTGTTTTCCATATACGTACTTAGAAGATCAGTAGATTTAACTTGGTTTCCAATAAAATATAAGGTTCTTTTTTTGCGTCTACGGAATGATAGACATTTTTCATGAGAAATATTTTTTTTAACTTATTTTTGAAAAAATAGTTTTCATTAAAAGAGAAATCACTATATGCTTGAGTAAAATGACAGATGTAAATTATGTCAATAAATCTTAAAATGCAATTTTAGAATTTTTTAGTTAGTTCCTTATAGATATCTAAGACCCTATATTAAATAACATCCTTTTGTGCATTCAATGAGTTGTTTTTATTTTGTATACAATTATCATTAAGATAAAACGTGATTAAATATATGTTTAAATATATTTCCAATTATACCAATGATTAACACATATAATACGTTGATAACCATTGATGCTGCGTTAGTGTTCAGTTGATACCATTGATACACCAATTTTTCACCAATACATACATTTAATGAGGTATTTATACTCGATTTTGCGACTGTTATAAACAATCTCTTAGAACTATCCTTAACCTTCCAGCGGGCGCGCCCTGTAATTTCTCTTGAGCGAGCCCTTGTCGTAAATTTTACTTCATTCGGGCTTATCAAAGTTAACGAAACAATTCCTAAGTGTTTTCATACGAAACAGCCACAAAATGTTTAAATTGAAAGCAAAAGTCCAAGGTCACCTTTCTTCTGGCCCCAGGTTATGTTCTGAACCTATCAATAATATTGAACAACTCCTAAAATACAACCCTATCACTTTTAATAAAACAATTCTAAAATGTCGTCATATAAAGAAGCCGTGAAATTTTCAAATAAAAATAGTCACAAGCACTACCTTACAAACCCCTATATTATGCTTTCAACTTCACAATATTATTCAAGAATCCTCTAGTTTTATTACAACATACGTATTTTTCTTATAAATTTACATTAAACCTCATAAGGTAGCAGTGACCAGGAAAGAACACAATGACAACACGATTCTGTAAATTGCGTTTCTGTCATTTGCAGATTCAGAAAGTAAAAACTCATTCGGTTTGCGACTATGTGAATCGATGATTTTCTCAAGCTGCTTCGAATCTGACATGTACTGCAATGGCATTTCAAACAACGTTATATTCAATCAGTTTCCCTCTTTTTGAATGAGACCCACTTTTTTGAGGTTAGACTTCCATATTTTACAGGATTTTTTACATTTATAAATTATCGATAGATTAAAAGAAATTATGCGCAAGGTTACAATACTCCTTTTGCTATCTTAATTCTAGATGTTGTAAAAGCTTTTGCGACATATAAGTAAGTCAAAAAATAATAACGACTAAAAGTGTTTAGAAAACCATTGAGCGGCAATCTGGAATTCCGGTGACATATATACGATTCAGAAGCCTTTGAAACCCATTAAACACAAGTGAATGGATTTTTGCTTCCTTGGTATTTGCATCGAAGCTTTGTTTAAACCCATAAATAAAGGTTTTATATTTGCCCGGGAAGTGATTGAAGATAAAAAGATTATTTAAACACCCGTCCAGAAATCGCTTGATTTCGAACTTAGTACCGATATGGCCCAGATCGGGATTCCTGATCTAGCCCTAATCGGTATGCCCATACTTGGGTCAGACCAGGCCAAAACGATTTCTTACTGAAACGCCAACTCCATGCACTCAGAGTACTAGTGCTGCTTATTATTTTCTGATAGTGAGGTGAAATCTTAATATTGCTCGTTTATAATATATTGTATCAACCGTGTATTAAAAATACCTAAGGAAGGTACGCCACGAGTTCGAAGGAACCGAGCACTTGCCAGTATACCTCGAAACCTGGGTGAGGAAAATGAATGTATGTAATTATGATCTGCGCCTCATTGAAGCTTAATCTCAAATAAATTAGTATTAAATTAACTTTTCTTATTTCAATAAATATAAATTAAATCACTATAAATGATAATGTAAATGTTTTGGAAGTTAATATTGTTCAACTTGTCTAATTTATGAATTCGGAAATTTAATAATAAATTCATCATAAAAATAAACTGAAGAAAACTTTTGATATCGTTAATTTTGAAATTAAGTAATAAAATGAATATACCAATTAAACAGTGCTCCCAACGAGAGCTCCTCACTCAACTTCGTATGCGTCGAACTCAGCGTCTGATTGGTTGCTTTTCGTGCGCAGTTCGTACGTAGCTTAATTTTCTGGTGAGAAGATTATATACAACTGTCTTCACAAATTTTTCAAGAAGTGAAACGATTGACAGCCAATTAAATTTCTTTACAGAAAAATGTCAATAAATCGTGAATTATAGGTTATTTCCCAATCATTTTCGTTCTTTAATTGACAACAACTTACATCATCCTGGCAACTTACAGCATCTACAATAATCATGCGATTATTAAAAGTATGATTAAACTTTTTTCTGGTGAGAAGTTTTTATGGATCTTATGTGGTAGGTGTAAGTGGAGTGTGGAAGTCTAGGAGATGAGTAGGGTTGTGAGGGGTGGATTGGGGCCGTAAGAGACATCTGTTGGCTGCGGTAAGTACTTTTTTGCATGGATAGGTTATAGTTACCGACTGAAGGGCGGGAGGTGGTCAACAAGAGTTCTGGCACTGCTGGTAGTGAATTAGACGATGAGGAAATTTCCAGAAGGACACGACGGTCAGCTGTGCGTGGCCCGATGTCGAGTGCCGCGTCAAGAAGGTGGAGGAATCGGAGCGAAGGAAGCGACAAGGCAAATGAGAGAGCGTCTAGTGCAAGTGAGGGGAAGGGTCTCTTGAAGAAGAAAAGGGACAGCAAAGAGAGTCCAAACAAAAGCAGGCTGGAGGATCTCGGGGTGCTGATAGGCGAGGTTAGAGGGTTGAGGAAGAATGTGATGGGGACTATGGAGAAGATGGAAAGTATGAGGGAGGAAATGAGGGTAAGAGATGAGATATGGGAAAAGGAGGTAAAAGAGCTGATAGGGAATATAGAAGGATTGCAGAGGGAGGCGGTGTCTGCAAGGAAGAAAAAAGAGAATAAAATTAAGGAGATGGAAAAAGAGAAGGAAGAAGGAAGAGTGGCGAAGGTAGGTAACGGAAAATAAAAATAGATGAGAAAATGTGGGTATGGGATGAAGAGAAGGAAGTGTTGAAGGAATTACAGGAAAATTTGTTTCGCGGAAAGTAGGGTGTGGAAGTAAAGCAGGGTGGACGAGTGTTGAAGGTGCTCTGCTGGAACTTAGCAGGGGTAAAGAAGAAAGATAAAAACTTCTGGAGATATATTCAGAAATTTGATGTGATTAGACTGGCAGACACGTGGGTAGAAAGAAAGGAATGTGATAGAGTAGAGCTAAAGTTCAAAGAGAGTATAGGTGGAGGCTACAGAAGGCGGTCAGAGTAAAAAGGAGATAATTTGTATTTTGTTACTGTGTGAAATAAGGATGGAATGGATAGGGTTAATGAAAGGGTGAAAGATTCACTGGTAGAGAGATGAGGTATGGTGGTCTATCGGTGATAGACTATGTGATCAAGAATATGCAATGGTGGATGGAGATAGAGAAATTCGCAGTGCAAGGGAGGGTGGAATCAGACCATCAGCCATCACGTTTGTAAATAAAGGGCGAGGAGGGTGGAAGGCAAGGTGAGGAAGAAGGGTCGTAAGGTGAGAGGGTGTTATGGACACGAGAGGCGATAGAGAAG
The DNA here is from genome assembly GCF_010883055.1 of Belonocnema kinseyi. Lineage (NCBI taxonomy): Eukaryota > Metazoa > Arthropoda > Insecta > Hymenoptera > Cynipidae > Belonocnema > Belonocnema kinseyi. Next base: position 3,125,202 of record NC_046665.1, on the reverse strand, counting down.
TATCAGAAGCAGTTCGGCAACGTAAGCTTTGACGGGGAGTCGGTGTCCGAGATATGGGAAGATCTAAAAGAGAAATTGAAAGGATATGTCTAAAGAAGATATTTAGAAAGAAAAAGAAAGAAATAGTGAAGCCGTGGTGGGATAGGGAATGAAAAATGATGAAGAGAAAGGTGAAAAAGAAGTACAGAAAGTGGAAGGAACTGCGAAAAGGAAGGATTACACAGAAATGAGGAAGGAGTTTAGGGTGATGTGTAAGAAGAAAGAGCAGGAAAAGGAAAAAGAGCTAGAGGAAGAGTCAGGAAGTGTTGAGATAGAAGGGGTCGCGTGGAAGATAATTAATAGGCTAAGGAAACATAGGGTGGCGATATGTGAGAAGATAGCGAGTGACATATGTAACAAAAATTTTAAAGATTTATTCCAGTGATCAGATACACGGAAGAAAGGTGAGGGGATTATAATAATAAGGGAGATAGATGAATAGGAGCTGAATGGCGGGGAGATAGAGAAGCACATAAGGAAGTTGAAAAAATCATCTAAGGCAGTAGGCCTGGATGGGTAGTGAAAAAAGTATGAAGGGGGGATTCCCGAAAGTGTGGAGAGAGGGGTTGATCGTACCACTGTATAAGAAAGGGGATAGGGAGAGGCGAAAAAATTATAGAGGAATCACGCTAATGAATACGGCGTACAAAATATACGCGATGGTGTTGGCAGTTAGGCTGCGGAAGGGTGTTGAGGGCAAAGGACTATTGCCGGAGACGCAGGCGGGATTCAGCGAGGAAAGGAGCACTATTGACAATATTTACGTCTTGCAACACGTGGTGGATAGAGAACTTATTAACGGGTTAGGTGGGTTTCAGAGGTTCAAAAAACCGGTATTTCTACTATTTTTTTAAATATATACAATTATATATTTTATTTAAACGATTCAGGATATCAAAGATACATAGTTAAACAGTCTTTTGTGAAATTTTTATTTAAACATTCCTAAAACTCAGCCGTTGGTATCTCATCTTCCTTGACGTTTAAAAAAAAAATGCTCTTGCCGTGGACAGCATAACTCATTATTGGTTCATCTTAAATCAAAAAACCAAAAATATTTCGTTAGTACATAGGTAAATCTCGTTATTGGATGAAGGGAAAAAAAATTAAAATTTGAATTTTTGACAGACCTTTAACAAAAAAAAAACACATTTTTTGGTCAAATTTTCGCCATATATTGGCTGGAAAAAATTAGTTGTAATTTTAAAAAAATCCTTCGTTCAATAACTAGATAATGTTATTTCAAAGATGTGTGCCAAATTTGAACAAAATCGCTTCATAACTTTTCGAGAAATCGTGTCCATGGACTTAAAAAATTAAGTTTTGAGATAAAGGCGTTTAAAGTTTTAAATTGAAATAACATGCAAAAAAATTTTTTTTTAAACTTACATAGAATCATCGATTCCGGCACCATAAAGCAAAGTACCTGCTGCTGCGGCAATATCCAGGGCATCCTTTTGCACTTGCCTTTGACGAATTCTTGCTTCACGAAACCCAGCGTCAGCTTTCTTTTCGGCAATGAGTATGGGGTTTTCATCTCCTTTTCGGGCATACTCGTGGCTTTTTCGGCCAAGGTTCAAGTCCATGCCATGCATAAAAAGCAACAAAGCTAATACTCCTTCGTTGAAAGTGGCAGCAGCGATAAATGAAGGAAATGATGAAAGAGTGTTCATTGCTGAAGCACGCTGCCAAGTGCACCATGAGTTAGGGTCCTTTGGACATTTATCGTGCTGTGGATTTTTGTCTGTGGAGATATAATGAAAATAAGTTGCCCATATAGCGTCTCTCATATTTTGCACCGAAAAGCAGTTTCTTCTTATAGCTAGGCCATAATAAACTGTTAACTTATCAATAAATTTTCCAGCAAGTTTGCCTTTGCCAAACAGATTTTTTTTCTAATTATTTTACCGGTCTTAGTATTTTTTTTCTTCACTAGTTTTATTGGCCAAATCACGTAAGCGCTTGCCCATCCTCTTCTGCACATGTCCTACGCATTCTTTTTTATTTAAAATAAAATCTTCGCCATAAGGTTAAGCACTAAGAACTACAGAATATGTTTTGGAGTCCCCGTCACCAATATAATTTGAGTACCTTAGGCCGTATTTTTCAAAAGACCGTTGAAACATTGCAACGATTGATGAAACTTTCATATTACCAGCTGGTCCTTGGTGATTGGAACTGCATTCGTTTTTGCCAATAAAATTTTCCTTCCACTCTTCAAATTCTATTGTATTCAGTTTTTTTCCAAACTTCAAATAATTTACAATATCAACATTTTATAACAATATCCAAAACTTTTCCGCTATAATAACCAATCAACGTAGACACACCGTATAATGATGAAAAACCGCGCTTTTTCCAAGTAACATCGCCTGATACAGTAACATAGATCGTATCATCAATACCACTTTCATCACACGTTAATTATTTTTCTTTTTCTGCAGCTGATGACATAAGTGTTTCTGCAATCACCTTGACACATTGATGAATTTTCTGCACATAAAAATCATAGGTTGACTTATTCAAAAAATAAGAACTTATATCCATCAAGGCGCAGAATTTTTTACTTCCGGCAAGTCCTAAGCCTAATACTCGCTTTACAAATATAAATCTACGATTTATTTCATATGATTTACCAATTTGCTGACACGATAAAATGTATCTAGGCTGACATTTTTCATACTCTACGAGGATTTTGAAACCACGACCAACTTTCGCACACTGTTTAAAATCCACTTTACCATCACATATTTTGTCTCCTCCATTCTCATTTATTACATTAGAACACTTCACAAAAGAACAAAAAAACAATCGATGATTGCATACTGCAGAATACCGTCCTCTGGCACGTGTTTTTCATATTGGCTTTTGAGTTTTTTCGCCGATGTGCTGGTGAAAGATTCGTCGTCTATCTTAGCAGTTTTCGGATTAAATGATTGTTTTCTTTTCTTTGGTCTATCTTTTCTTTGACCACTAGTTGTTCTATCAGATCTTGTAACTTTACTCATATTTTATAAATAAAAATTTGTAAACACCTATAGTAAAAATTCACAAACACTTATAACCTCAAATTAACCTATTGGCTCAAGAAGCAACAGTCAACTAAAAGATTAAGAACTTGTTAGAGTTGCCCTTGAATTGTAAAAGAAAGTGGGAACGGCCAACCAACAATAGCTACGCAACTGCTTCTGTATATCTGCGAAGCGCTGCACTGACGTGGCCTGATGGGCGGAACTTCCGAAGGGTTTATCTCTTAGAACTTTAATCGGATCAATTTGAAATTTTAGAAGAATCTTTTAAACATATTGTACTATTAAATAAGGAGGAGATTGTGAGAGGCAATGAAAGAGAGGGGAGTGGGGAGAAGCCTGATCAGGAGAGTAAAGGAAGTATATAAGGAGACGAAAGATAAAGTGAGAGGGGGGAGGGAATATCTGAGGGTCTCTGGATTAGATTAAATGCGAACAAGTGGAAGGTTATGGTATGCAGGAAAGGAGGTGGGGAGATAAGGGAGGGGAGTATAAGCTGAAGGGAAAAGCGGTACAAGAGGTGAAAGAGTGTGTCTAACTGGGCTTGCTGTTTTGGAGGAATAAGGGAGTGGATGGTCATATAAAAGAGAGGGTATGAAGGGCAGATGTGACGATGAGGCAGGTGTGGTGATTGGTGAAGAGATTGTTCGCAGATGATTTTGTAAGGAGAATTAAATTGTTTGATTCCCTAGTGATGAGTGCTTTATTTTACGGAGTGGAGGTGTGGGGGTGGAAGGTAATTGACGAGTTAAATTGAATACAGAGAGGTATGAAAAGTGGAAACTGGGGTTGGAAAGGAATACGCCGAAATATATTGTCAGGAGGGAGACAGGAAGAACGAGTTTAGGGGTTATAACGAAGAGTCGAACGTGTAAATGTGAGGAGACATTTTTGGAAGAGAGGGGAAGAAAGCTGGTTAGGGAGTGTTGGTGGGAAAAAGAGAACAGACGTAGGGTTGCGAAGATAAATGTGGAAAGGGAAAGGTATTTTAGAACGAATGGATTGCAGATGGATGACGTGAGAAGGATGCACGAGGATGAAAGAAAGGTATACGAGTTAGTTCAAAGAAATGGCATGGAGAAACATAAGGCACAAGGAGAGGAGAGGGTAAGAGAGTCAAGGTTTAACGTGAACTATTTTTGGATTATGCCAAGAGAGAGAGGGCAATATTTGTGTGAGAAAGGAGAGCAAGGAAGTCAGGAACTTATAACGAAAATGAGATGCGGTTGCACGGAGGATTTTTATAGGTTCTGACATTCTAGAGAGAAGAGAATGTATGTATTGTCCGGGAGGTGGGGTGCAAAAATTTAGCTCTGGTTGGAGGGCGTGGAGAGGTGGAAAGGTGTGAGATAATCATGGAGGTATTGTTGTTGAGTAAGATGGAGAAGAAGATACGAAAGGAGCAAGAGGAATGAAGAAGGAAAGATTGTAAATAGGGGAGGAAGTACGTGTAAGAATACTGTAAATATTGTAAATAGTAGATAAGTATTAGGCGTTAGCCACGGTGGCAAAGTCTACCAATGCGAGGCATAGCGAGAAAATAGCGACATGTGTGCGAGGCGAGGCGAAGCGAGGAAGGCTAGGCTATAAAAGCGAGTGAATTAGTTATAAGGTGTGGATGTATGTTAATTCTTAAGAGGTAGTTGTAAGAAAATTCTGTAAAATACCCAAAAAATAAACGTTTATTTATCAATATATAAATATTTTTATCAGCCGTTACTTGTGATATACATAAAACCACGAAGGCTCTGAGCAACATTAAAAGAATTTTTGTAATTTTCAAAGTTTGAGATGGCAGTCGAAAGGAGAAGATCATTCACTATTTTCGAGTTTAATTCCTGAAATTCATAAATGGCCTATAATGAGAATTATCGGGTACCGATCGGGTTTTTCAATGGGGATTCCCCTCCTGGCCCCGAACGGGGCGTGTGTTTCCACCGCGATCTTGCCCATTTTGGCCCCGATCAGGGCCATATTGAAACTTCTGCACGGGCATGTGCAAGGCGATCGAGCTGAAATAACCCTAATTACCTTAACCGGTCTAGAAAGGAAATATTATAAACTTAAAACATCCGAACGATGGTTTTCATTTTGACCTCGGGTCTAGAGATTTAGGTAAAAATAGTAATATATGTGTTTCAATCTTGCAGTTTTCCATGAAATCAATATGTACAGAAATATCATCGTCGAAGTTCTAATTATTCTTTATAAACGGATAGATGTAAAACATTTTGGTGTAAACTAATGATTAAATTTTTTTTTCATTGCAAACAAAAACGTATTATTTTTCATTTTCTCACGTTCGAAGGGTGAAGGCTAAGGTAGTTTTAAAATGTCACTAGTAATCAGATAAAATGGTTTATTGTAACAAAAAGAATAGTGAGGGAGTACACAAATTTGATAAAAAAGTTTAAAACCTCACCTAAGCAGCGACGAAATCCTGCAGCATGTTGTCATAATGTGAGAAATGCATGACAACAGATGATTTCTCGTTTATCATGTGCCGTAAAGATAAAAAATCACACGGAAGGTAAATTAAACTATTACCATGGATTAATTTGGTTATTATATAGATCTGCATTTTTACAGTGGAGATAGGGTTCTAAATTTTGCAACAGACAGGTTTGAGAATTTTTTTTTACAAATACTGTGAGTTGCACTCGATAGAACACTAATGTGTATTGTGTAAGTTACATTTTATGTATAGTAGGAAAGTGATCGATGACCAAAACTGTGACTTGAGTGGCTAACAGCGTTTAAAAAACTAATTCTTTTTTCAAAACTAAAGTGATATCAAATAAGAGAAGACTACCTATTTTCGTCGACTCCATTCAGTGGCATCATTAAGGTATTAACCGGGAGTCGCGCCGAGCCGATCGCAGAGTGGCAAGATATAAACTTATTTCATTCAAAAAAGTGTAGTGCGTTCAATTTTGATGGCACTATGAAGAAAAAAAAGTGGATTATATTTTAAAAAGCCTAATGGCTGATACTTTAATGTGCTTTAGTAGTTCTTTATTTGCTAAGCTTGAATGATCTATTAGGTTTTTCTTTTTTCTTAGACTGCTTCGTATCACAGTAAAACTGACACAAATTCACAAGAATCGTTCAAATTGGACAATAACCATTGTTATAAACCATTTTTATTGCAAAATATTTTAATTCAAGGTTTATTCAGATTGTTATTCTCCTTAATCGTCAGAATTTCTGTAAATGTTACAAAAAATAATATTTGAAAAAATTTAGCAATTGTACAAATGACTGTTAGCCACGAACAATTTTTTGTACATTTTTTTAAATTTGCTATTTATAAGTAAAGATACACATAAACTAATTTTAGCAAAATAGTTTACGTATGTAAAATCCTAGTGGGCACAAAACTATGAAAATCCGAAGAACGTTCTTGGTACGTTCCCAGGACGTCCTATGTCAAGCTAACCAACGTCTCTGACACGGCCAATATCCTAAAGATGACCTAAAGACGTCTTAAAGGAATGTATGTTCTCGGGACATCTTTCGTACTGACATTAGACGTTTTGGGAGCATCCGTAGGATGAGCAAAAGATATCTTATAAAAGACGTCTTATGGATGTTTGAAAGACGTCTCTAGGACATCGTTAATTTTTTTCCTACTTAGAAGTTCTAAAAAGATACATCTGTTTCGTTTGTAATATCTTTCATCGTTTACTGAAAAAATTTGTCAATTACATTTTTAGAAAGAAAATTCTTCTGGCTTAAAAATGATTTAGCCCGTATAAAGCTGAAAGCATCCCTTTCTTAAGTAGAAACTTTTAAAAAATATTACAAAAATTAAGGGAGGTGGGCTTCTCAAAAAATCTTCTTTACATAATTTTTATTGCGAAATCGGAAATAAAGGTGTCGCCTAATTTCTTCTAAAAAAAATATTTCGTGGTTTAAAGATTCTGGGACTTGATGTGTACTGCGAAGTATATAATAAGAATAGTATTGCTCATCATAGAAGGATCTATGTTTATTGTTAAAAAATAATTTTGAATGATGAAACTTTTCTAGTACTATTTTTATAAAAAGAAAAAAAATTATATGTAAGTTTGTTGACTTAGAATTAATAATAGAGTAAAAGACAAACTGTGTACGGATTATTAGTGTCAGTTTTTTTTGTATTAAAATAATAAATTGAAGTGCAATTTTTAACTTAGACAAAGCTTTCACTTAAAAAACTATATTAACATCTTCCGAATTTAAAATTACGTATTAACAAATTTTTCAAAGAAAGTAATACCAAGGTAACGCGTCATTTTTTGGATAAGTACATACAAGCACTGCTCTTGTGATAAAATATTTTAATTTGATGTTTTTAAAGCCATAATTTCTTTTATTCGACAGAACTGAAACCGATGTTCTCAATAATAATATGGAATTGACAATATTTGGTCAAATACAATAATTTAAATATTAAAAAACAATTGAGCTATAAAAATTTAAAAAGTTTGCAGTTTAATGTAGAACAAAATCGTTCGGGTGAATCTTAGCATACAATGAAATTATTGATTCTGAACCTATTTATATTTGAAACCCAGATTTTTCTATGTGAAACTGCGAAATAAAATCTTGAATTTTATTATTTTGCCATAAGATTCGTTTTAAAAAGTTTACAATGGCGGTTTTAGTTGTGTAGAAGGTGAGAATTGGTTTGTTAAATGTGATATTTTTAGTTTCTAGGGATCGTGGTCTTCGGAAGTTTCCTGTGGTAATTAGGTTTAATTTAAAAATTTTCTGTCGATTTTAATTGAAGGCATCCAAGACTTGGTGCATGTAATGTAATAGGGATAGTTCCAAGGAGTTGGAGAATATTGCAGTGAGGATAGATATATCAACTAGAGGCTGGTAAAGCTGTGTGTGGTGTTTAGTTTTAATTTTAACTTTTTTTTAATTATTAGTTGAAGGCACTTTACACTTGGTTCGTTAAATGTGGTGGAGGTAGTTCTGAGGAGTTGTGTCTAAAAATGACACTAACTCCCAGTAGAACCTCAGTTAATCACACCTATGGCCACGTCTTACGACGGCAAGATGGGTGGTCACAGGGAAAGATCAAATCACAACGACAGGTCGGCGAACCTCTAGTCTGTCTTCAGGACACAAAGAGACCCAAGGATAACAGCTTTCTGCTTCCATCTCGGAAATGCCTTGGCGTATTTCGAGCACGCAGATATGGCTTTAAGGTTCTAAACCAGTGTTAGTTTTGCACCTCCAAGAGGATCAATCACAAGTAAATTACTTTAACCGATCGATCGAATGCATGCAATAGTCATGCACCAGTTATGGCACTACATAAAGCATTTAATCATGTTTTCTATTTGGTAGCTATTAATGCTTTTTTCTGAAAAAAGTCCATTCGACCTGTTTAATATTATACTTCATCATCGGTGATTTGATTTGATTCATCATTCTATGTAACAGATACAGATATATAAATATGTATTTAAAGCCATTTATTCACTATAATATTTCTAACTTATTCATGTTATAAAATTACTAATCTTTTAAAATGTTCTATAATTATAGTGAACTGGATTCCCTATATTCAGGCCCAAAGACCAAACTTGCGAATTTCGCATCTAAAATTGTAAAAAAATTATCTAGTGTATTATAATTTATTAAAATTATATATGATGTTAAAGAAACATGTTTTTTACATTTAGGCACATCAATGTCTTTACATTTGTTAGGTTTAAACGCACCATACATTCTTATTAATGAAAAACTTGATAATTTTGTGATTAATTTTTGACCAGAGGGATCTTCGCTAAGGGAGTAAAAAAGTTCAGTAAATGCAGAATTGAATAAGATTGATTATTAATATAAAATTACGGTTATTTTTATTTGGCACCACGCAGTTGGAAGTATGTTTCTAGTATGGTATTAGTTATTTGGACAAAGGGTCTGCCAAATATGAATTTCTACCAGGAGGATTATTATTATTGAATAGTAAATTGAGAAGTCCTTATTGGAAATTTAGACGATTTCTAGACACTTTCTAGATTCATCTCGTCTACCGAACGTTTAGGGCGATTTTATGGCGGCTGCCTAGTCTAGGGTTCGTCTAGAGCAGCGTTTCCCAAACTACTACCCTGAGTAGGGTGGCTGCCCGGCGGTTAGGGGTGCCACCCCGGGCCAGGTAGCTCGGTAGGTTCCAAGACAGGCTAACCGCTGTGAGCATACGACTACTTTTTTTGACCTAGCATGAATGCCTAATATTGTTCTGACATTGATACCTGTTACAATAACTGAAGTTATAAAGGTATGACACAATTAAATTTAGATGGGCTAAATCAATTTCGTGATATAATTTTAGAAATATGGAAAAAATTTTAATGAAAATCGTTTAATATTTTCACTAAATTTGTCCAAGAAGCCACGAGTCAGTTACCAGTAGTAGGCCTAATTTTTGGCGGGATTTTTTGAGACAAGATTGAAGCGGAGTGATTGGAACCCCGTACCATTCTCCTACACTTCCGCAGGCGCACCTTGGGACTTCCAAGGATTTCAAGGGATTTCAAGGATTTCAAAGGACTTCAAGGATTTCAAAGGAGTTCAAAGGACTTCAAGGATTTCAAAGGATTTCAAGGGACTTCAAGGATTTCAAAGGACTTCAAAGATTTCAAGGGACTTCAAGGCACTTCAAGGGATTTCAAGGATTTCAAGGAGCTTAAGCGACTCCAAGAAACTTCAAGGATTTTAAGGGACTTTCTAGGGTACCCAGAGTCAATTTTGTAGGGTTTTGTTTTTATTTTGGGGTCCAAACGTATTGTTTAAATAATTGTCAACAGAAAAATGGCCAATTTTACCTCCAAGAACGATCTAGGCGACGTGGCTAGCGAAGTTCTTATAGATTCCGAAACGAACGATTTAGGCAATGCTAGCGATAGCAGTTTGGACGAAGCGACAGGAAGAATTGAAACGCTCAATGGAAACGAGCATGACTACACTCGTGCAAGTCTAGCGGTTATACCACGCGGCCCTTTAAACGTGCAACTCCCAAACCGAAACCCCAGTAATTGCAGAAGACAAGGTGAAACGTCTCAGACACCTATTATAACGCGTAGTGTTGCCTCTACCGATGGATGTGTAAATTTTCTCACATTCAAAGCCACGCTCGAGTTTATTCCCAGGGAATATGACGGACACAATATTCCAGCGATTAAATTTGTCCGCGACTATCTTTTCGCGAGAGACTCGGTGCAACCAGCAGAAAGGCCACTTTTATTACGGTTGGTCCGGTTGAGAATCACCGGAAGTGCGGACGCATACCTCCAAGACAGAGAAATTCACTCCTTGGAAGATCTCTTGTCGAGTATAAAACTCGCGTTCTCTCCCCACCAAAATTTGGGTCAATTACAAGCCATGCTAAGCACCGCGACCCAGGCACCAGAAGAAACCGTCCTTCAGTACGGAGTCCGGGTCAGCAAGACTTTAAAAGAATTAGTTGACGCTATTGAAAATCAATACGCGGAAGAAGTTGTCTACGGCATGGTTTGCGCTGCCCGTTCAGCAGGCCTAGAGAATTTCATGAGAGGCCTGCTTCCAGATATCGAACTAAAAGTTCGATTTAAAAACCCGATGACCTTGCAAGATGCTATAAATGCAGCTCAAGCAGGTGAGTGGGAGGTAGGGTACCAGGAAATCCTTCGTCGTGATGCTCGGCAAACCCAGAGCGGAAACGCAGGCCCTCATGGAAATAAATTTGCTCCGTACCCAAGCCCTTATCGCGGCAGGTCACAAGTCCTTTCCCTTAAATCACAGTGGGAAGGAAAGCAGGATAGTCGTGGTCGAGATCGCGGCGATGACCGAAGTCACGATCGGAGAAATCTGACCCCGGTTACATGCTTTAAATGCAATAAACCTGGACACTATGCCAGGGATTGCAATAAACGAGACAATCCTCGCGCGGGAAATCAAGTCTGCTACGTCTGCGATTAAGAGGGGCATCTAGCCCGCGAATGCACTCGAAAGAAAATCCCAGAAGTTATCACTTCTTATAGGTGCGTTAAAACGGGACATTATTCGAATCAGTGTCCTAGTCGCGACCCTCTTCCATCGACCCAATTTTGCGACCGTTGCAAAATTACCGGACACAACAATGCGAATTGCAAGCGCAGAAATGAATCTTTTAATTCTGTAGCCAGTCATTTAAACGAATAAAGAACTCGATTCGCCGGCTCAGAGTCGAAGTTGAGGATAAAAAAGCGCCACTAAAAGGTACGGTGTTTATAATTAACCCGTCCACAAAAAAACACTCTCCTATTGTGGAATTCAAGGCTGATAATTTTAAAAGGGGGAAAATAGAACTTCTTATCGATACAGGCGCGGAATTGAATTTAATAAAAAAGAAGGAAGTTAATACAAATATACAAATCGATCGCGAAAATAAATGCAAAATATTCGGAATTGGCCCCAGCACACTGAAAACATTGGGCGAAGTTAAATTAAAAATAATCGAAGCCGAAGTTATATTCCAAGTCGTCCCTAATAATTTCCCTATAATACAAGGCGGTCTTCTAGGCATGCCATTTCTCACTGATCAAGATGTCGTTCTACACATTAGAAATGGTAAAATGACATCCGACATCGGTACGATCCCGTTTTGTAGAGGGAAGACGGTCCATTTAGCTGCAAGAACTCGGCAATTAATCTCACTGCCCGTAAAAAATCCGAGTATCGCTGAAGGCTATCTCCCACGTATCAATGCTGGTCCAGGAATTTTTATAGGTGAATGGTTAGTCTCCCAAATCGATGGATATGCCAGAATATTTTGTATAAATTCCACCACGCGTGATGTTGCCTTGACAATCCCTCCAGTCGAGTTAGAAGAATGCGATATCCAAATTCCAGCACCTCGAAAAGCAAAGAAAACACCGGACGATCAGAGTTTGAGATCTGAAAAAGCTAAAAGAATTGCGGAATTAATAAAAACCGTTGACATGAATGATTTAAATAGCGAAGAAAAAGATAATTTAATAGAAATTTTTAGCGAGCACCTTTATCAATTTAAACTGCCTAACGACAAGCTCCCATGTACGCATGTAATAAAACATAATATCACCACAACAGATAACAACCCCGTGCATGACAGAATGCACAGAATCCCCCCACAACATAGAGATGAAGTCAAAAAACAGTGTAAGGAATTAATAGAAAATGAGAGTATAGTCCCATCCAAATCCCCCTTTAATTCTCCAGTCTGGGTCGTACCCAAAAGAACAGACTACGAAGGTAGAAAAAATGGCGAATGGTCATTGACTATCGCGCTTTAAACGAGAAAACAGTCGCCGATGCTTATCCCCTGCCGAATATTACCGATATTCTGGGACAGTTGGGGGGAGCAAAATATTTTTCGGTGCTAGATTTAGCTTCAGGGTTTCACCAAATTGAAGTGGAACCCACCGATCGCCACAAAATTGCATTCTCGACACTATTCAGCCACTACGAATTCACCCGGATGCCTTTCGGCCTGAGAAACGCCCCAGCGACTTTCCAATGGGTTATGGATCGAGTTCTAACAGGCCTGCAAGGGGTTGAGCTCTTCGTCTATATGGACGACATCGTGATTTATGCTAACTCCCTTCAGGAACATACAGACAAATTAAAAAGACTCTTAGGTAGATTAAAAGACGCCGGTCTTGTTCTTCAACCCGACAAATGTAGGTTCTTACGCAAGGAGGTAACGTACCTTGGGCACATAATTTCCCAAG
>NC_046665.1:3109654-3112303 GCF_010883055.1 Belonocnema kinseyi | reverse complement strand
ATCTACTTTCTAAAAATGTGTTTCATCAGTTATCACTTCTGTGCACAATTTTACATTCTTAAAAATGCACTTTTTAATTTATTCATGTGAACAATTTTCGTTGTATTCAGCGTTATTTGCAATTCCGCGTTCATATCGTTAAAGATTCTATTTATTTTATATGGCCCGTCGTAATGATCTTCGAATTTACTTTTACGCGGTTCCTTTAACAAATAAACATGTTCTCCTACTTGAAAATTTAACTCATTCAGTTTTCTGTCATAATACCGTTTAATTTTCATTTTTGCAGCATTAAGATGACCATGAACCTGGGCTTGCGTATCAGTCAGCCGATTTAGTAGATCGTCTACACATTGTACGTTAGTCCTAGGAATGGCTTCGTTCGCGAATTCGGACGGAATACTGGCTGGTTTACCAAAAATGACTTCGTGAGGAGTTACTCCTGTAGAAGAGTGTACAGTCGTATTAAAAGAAAACATGGCGAAAGGTAGCCAATCATCCCAGGTCGCCTTTTCACAATAATGTCTAAGGTACTCCACGAAAGTGTGATGACTGCGTTCAAGTGCTCCTAATGATTGTGGATGATAAGCAGTAGATTTGTGCTGTCTAATTTTGAAGATTTTGGCGAAATTTTCCATAATGCTACCAACAAAATTGGAACCCTGATCGGTTTGAATCGCTTCTGGGCACCCAAATGTGCATATGAAGGATTCGGCAAAGTCTACAGCTACTGTGGGGGCTTCCGTGTTTATTAATGGAATTGCACCTGAATATTTGGAGAGACAATCCTGCCAGGTAAGAATGTATTCGTTTCCCATGTCAGTTCGGGGTAAGGGACCTACTATATCCATTTGTATTTTTTTGAACGATCTAGTCGGTGTGTCTGTAATCCTCATAGGCTGTTTTGTTTTTACTCTAACGAGTTTTTTCTTTTGGCACGAGTCGCAACTTTGCACGAAATGATGTACGTCTTCTTTCAAGTTTTTCCAGTAAAAACGTTCCCTAACCTTCTCGTACGTATTTTTCTCTCCGCGGTGACCTGCTATTGTAGAATCGTGACATTCTGCGAGTATTTTCAAACGCTCCGATTCATCAGGGATTCGCACTTCGCCGGTGCATACAGTAATTTGATAGTCACTTTTTCCAAAGTGGGTTTTCAATGCGGTCTCGATTTGGTTCCAAGGTATGCTATTTAAACCGTTTCCATCTCTCGCGATACTAAATGTTTTACTTTTTAAATTTTCAGTGGCCTTTATAAGGGTTTCGATAGCTAAATCAAGATCTTTAAAATTTACGCATTGATCTAATCTTTCTTTGGCGAAAACGTGAAAAATGTGCCTTTTGTCAATTTTCGTAACTATCACTTGTCCTAGTTCGGGGTTTTCGTATTTTAGATCGTTTAAACGGAACATTCTAGCCTCTAACAATTCGCGGCCTATAGGGGTTGTTAAAATGCAGTCTACTGAGACAAAATTTAGTATGTTGTCGTCGCGGATCCATAATTTGTCTTTCGTTGTTTTGATTAGCGGTTTTAAAAGGGGGCGGATGCAAACTCTCTCCTTTCCTACTGCTGCGTGGTCAGTATAAGATATTTTCCTGATTTTCGGATAATTTGAAGTCTGTCTCCCTGAGTCCGTCATGAATCCTGCCTGGTTTAGGACTACAATTTTTTTTTCATTATCTTCTCCACCTGTTTTCCTAACATTCGGCGATGGCTCCCGCTCCCGTCGAAGCATCCATTTTACTGCAGAGTTTCGGTCTGTCTCAACCAGCTGCGCAGCTCGGCTCCCACTCGGACAGTTTCCCCTCGAACTGTCCCTTTATGAGCCAGGGCTCCTTCCTCCCGAAGGGCCCACGAGGTCAGGGGAACACACAGCTTCGTAGCTTATTGACCTGGATCGCCGTGTGCCCCTCTGCCCACCCCCAATTCTCAATGGAGCCATCCCGACTTGTTTTCTCCCCCACCTGTCCTTCTACGTCCATTTCTATTTCGTCACAACTACTCTCGTTAGCTAATTCCTCGCCTTTTGTCGTGAATAAAAATACTTTTTCTATCTCGTGTTCGCTATACAAGGTATAATCGTCGGAAGCAGAGTCCGTGTCAGTTAGTTGATCATGCAAGATCAATATCTGACAATCAGTCTCTTCTTGGGAATGTGAATTAGGATCTATAGGGTAATATTTTTCGTCGGGGTGTTTAGTTGGATAGTAGTTGTCGTCCTCGTCTACTGGGTTGCGAGAGAGAGCATCCGCGTTTGCATTTACTCTTCCTGGTTTATATTGAATTTCGCACTGATAATCTTTTAATTTTATGCGCCACCTGGCCAATCTAGATACTGGGTCTTTTAAATTATGCAACCATATTAATGGGCGATGGTCAGTTACGAGGGTAAATGTCCACCCGTAAACGTATGGTCGGAAGTGCTGGACGACAAAGACTATCGCCAATAACTCCTTTTCGATAGTGGAATAGTTTTTCTCCGCTTGGTTCAAAGTTCGCGAAGCGTAGGCTACTGGTAAGTCTTTTCCGATGGGGCCCTGACTAAATACGGCTCCTAAAGCATATCCGGACGCATCTGTCGTTATGACAAATGGTTGAGTGAAATCCGGATACTGGAGAAGGGGCTCGCTAGACAAAATTTCACGCAA
>NC_046665.1:3075739-3109554 GCF_010883055.1 Belonocnema kinseyi | reverse complement strand
CAAAAACTAAAAAATAAATTCCAAACTTTCGTTCTAAAAATTAAGTGCCCACCCTTCAGAATTTTATGAGCTTGACCCCTCGAAACATTCGGTTCAGGGAAATAAAGCACATCCTGTGCGGTCCACAAGAGATTTTCCAGATACCGCCGAGCCTGGCGAACATGTGTAAGCCATAAAACCAAAATCCATTCCAAGCAAGACATTTCCAATGGATTCAAACGCAGATCGAAAGTCCCCTTTTTATGTTTAGACTCTGCCAGTTTTTCATCTCTAAATTCTTGAGAAAGCGTGAGAAACTCTTATGATCAGAAATTCTTGAATTTGACAAACCTTAGTAGGAAAGGCTGGGAGGTTCCTTTTTATTCGATTTTGGAAAACAGGAAATGACTCTGGGTCTCAGAAAGGGGAAGGCGCACTGCGACTTGTGATAGGATTATAATCTTTCACGATAGCATTCACATTCGCATAGTATGATGATATATTTATAATGTCATTTAGCTCGGAACTTTTAATTATAATTATAATATTTATACCCAGATCTCGATAAGGTGTAGGCTAGTTAAGAGTTTATTCGTATTTGATTTTCTGCCCATGAAAATATTGTAGACAATTTCATTGGTACTTCTTAGGCATTATTATTATTATTATTATTATTATTATTATTATTATTATTATCATTATTATTATACTGTTTCAGATAGATAACCTTTATAGATCAAATTTAAAATCACCGTAAAAATTAGCGGCTAGATATTTGCAAAGGATTAAGAGTTTAGGCTAGAATGACTTAAAATTGTAAAGTCATTATTTTATTTCTTCTATTTTGTAACAAAAGGCATCGATTCACTTTCAATTAATTAATTTGCATTCAAATTCCAATTTCTAAATCCTGCAGCTAAAGAAATAAGTTTAATGAGCACCCAATGACTTTTAGTTGGATTAGCTAGATCTTCAATATTAAAGTGTGGAAAATAAATTAAGAAAAGACGAGTAGATAAATTGTAAGTATCAGGAGTTTAGGGAAAATTAGAAGTAAGCTAAAGCGAACAAAAGCACGAAACGGAGAAGAGGCCCAACCCCAATGCCCAAGCCCCTTTTCATGGAGGGGCGAGGATCCGCAGCAGCCCCTGCGTGGGCGAGAACCACCACTCGATCTTCGATCTCTTAACCGTACGGTCGTTTTTCTCATTTTTGTCGAAACGTCGAGTCTCTGAATAAAAATTACAATTTTTTATTTCGCAAAGTTGAAATTTAGTCTTTTCATTCAATATTAATCCTAAAATTAAAATATAGAATCTTTTATAAGGCTTTCAGCACAACGCGAGACGAACTCTAGTTTCTTGCAGCAAGGACTCCGATTCCTTTCGGCGGCGAAGTCCGACGGACATCGTTGGGGAGACCATCATTCTCGAGTTTCGCGCGCGAATAAATCCCCGGGCATTACACCATGTGACAAACCATGTGCCTAATACGGATTGGTCGAGCTGTGTTTACTGGAAACTTCCGGTCAGGTTAGGTGAGGGTAGTGTGAGGCAGCTGTCCGCCATTTCAGTGTGTAAATATGTGTGTGTATGACACAACCTTGCATGTATTCTGAGGTTAAAAGTACGATCGTGCTCAGGGAGTCTGACGTCACTTCCTGTCCACTTTTCACGGGTTCGTGGAGGGGAACATTGTCGCATCTTTCCCTAAAGGATCCTTAACCATGTATGTTTCAAACTGGATCCGGCAGATCCTTGCCCATGTTTTACCATGTATATAGTTCAAGGTGGAATAATTAGATAGCGATCGTGAGGGGCAGCCTTGCAACAAATGATTAAGGGAGGGGTTGGGGGGAGGGGTTTCTCGAGGCTACTGGAAAGATCTGGAAGCATCTGGAAAGATCTCGAGGCTTCTGGAAAGATCTGGAGGCTTCTGGAAAGCTCTCGAAGCTTCTGGAAAGATCTCGAGGCTTCTAGAAAGATCTGGAAGCTTCTAGAACGATCTAGGCCCTTGTCGAAGCTTGTAGAAAGTTCGGCCTGATATTGCCATTTTTTTACTTGGATCTAAGATTCTCCAGAGTTCTCGAACTTTCTAGAAAGATCTAGGTAATTCTCAGAGTTTCTAGAAAGTTCGATTGTCGATATCTGAAAATATAAAAACGTCAAAAATTCTCTTTTGTTAACTCACTAATTATAGACTAGGTAAAAAGGTTCGGCAAGACTCCTAAAAACCACCCTTAATATATCCACACCTAAAATGTTAAAAATGACAAGTTCGATTGTCGATATTCAAAAATATAAAAATGTCAAAAAGCCTCTTTTTGATCTCAGTAATTATAGAGGGACTGAGAAAGTTAAAAAAGCAATCCTAAAAACCACCGTTAATATATCCGCACCTAAAATGTTAAAAATGACCATTTTCATTGTCGATATTTAAAAATAAAAAAAAGTCAAAAATCCTTTTTTATTATCTCATTAATTATAGAGTGAGTGAGAAAGTTCGGAAATACTCCTAAAAACCATCCTTAATATATCCAAACCTAAAATTTTAAAACTGACAATTTTGATTGTCGATATCTGAAAATATAGAAACGACAAAACGCCTCCTTTTTATCCCACTAATTAATGGAGAGAGCAAGAAAGTTCAACAAGGACTCCTAAAACCACCCTTAATATATCCGCACCTAAAATGTAAAAATGACGATTTTGATTGTGGATATTTGAAAATATAAAAACGTCAAAAATCCTCCTTTTTCACACTAATGATAAAGGGAGTGAACAAGTTCGGCAAGATCCATAAAAAACACCCTTAATGTATCTGCACCTAAAAAGTTAAAAATGACAATTTTGATTGTCGATATTTAAAAATAAAAAACGTCAAAAATCATTTTTTTTTATCTCGCTAATTATAGAGAGAGTGAGCAAGTTCGACATGACTCCCAGAAACTACCCTTAATATATCCGCATATAAAATGTTAAAAATGACAAGTTTGATTGTCGATATTTGAAAATATAAAAACGTGAAAAATTATCTTTTTTTATCTCACTAATGATAGAGTAAGTGAGAAATTTCGGGAAGACTCCTAAAAACCACCCTTAATATATTTGCACCTAAAAGGTTAAAAATGAAAATTTTGATTGCCGATATTTGAAAATATAAAAACGTCAAAAATTCTCTTTTTTCACATCACTAATCATAGAGTGGGTGAGAATGTTTGGCAAGACAACTAAAAACCACCCTTAATACATTCACACCTAAAATGTTAAAAATGGCAAGTTCGATTGTCGATATTTAAAAATATAAAAATGTCAAAAAGCCTCTATTTTGATCTCAATAATTATAGAGGGAGTGAGAAAGTTCAAAAAGGAATCCTAAAAATCACCGTTAATATATCAACACTTAAAATGTTAAAAAATATCAAAACGTCAAAAATCCTCTTTTTTTATCTCATTAATGATAAAGGGAATGAGAAACTTCGTCAAGACTCCTAAACACCACCCTTAATATATTCGCACACAAAATGTTAAAAATTACAATTTTGATTGTCGGTATCTGAAAATAAAAAAACCTCAAAAATCCTCTTTTTTATCACACTAATTATAGAGTGAGTGAGAAAGTTCAGCAGGACTCCTAAAAACCACCCTTAATATATCCACACCTAAAATGTTAAAAATGACAATTTTGATTGTCGATATCTGAAAATATAAAAACGTCAAAAATTCTCTTTTTATCCCGCTAATCATAGAGGGAGTGATAAAGTTCGCAAGACACCTAAAAACCACCCCTACCGCACCCACACCGAAACCGTTAAAAATGACAAGTTTGATTGTCGATATTTAAATATATAAAAACGTCAAAAACCCTCTCTTTTTATCTCACTAATTATAGAGGGAGTGAGAAAGTTCAACAAGGACTCCTAAAAAACAGCCTTAATATATCCGCACCTAAAATGTTAAAAATGACCATTTTGATTGTGGAAATTTGAAAATATAAAAACGTCGAAAATCTTCTTTTTTATCTCACTAATGATAAAGGGACTGAGAAAGTTCAGCAAGGACTCCTAAAAACCACCCTTAACATATACGCACCAAAACATTAAAAATGACAAGTTTGATGGTCGATATTTAAAAATATAAAAACGTCAAAAAGCCTCTTTTTTATCTCACTAATTATAAAGGGAGTGAGAAGGTTAAACAAGGACTCCTAAAAACCATCCTTAATACATCCGCAACTAAAATGTTAAAAATGACAATCTTGATTGTCGATATCTGAAAATACAAAAACGTCAAAAATTCTCTTTTTTATCTCGCTAATCATAGAGGGAGTGATAAAGTTCGGCAAGACACCTAAAAACCAGCCCTACTACACCCACACCGAAACAGTTAAAAATGACAAGTTTGATTTCGATATTTAAAAATATAACGACGTCAAAAAGCCTCTTTTTTATCTTAATAATTATAGAGAGAGCGAGAAAGTTCAACAAGGACTCCTAAAACCAACCTTAATATATCCGCACCTAAAAGGTTGAAAATGACAAGTTTGAAGGTCGATATTTAAAAGTATAAAAAAGTCAAAAAGGCTCTTTTTTTATCTCACTAAATATAGAAGGAGTGAAAAGGTTCAACAAGGATTCCTAAAAACCACCCTTAATATACCCGCACATAAAATGTTAAAAATGACAATTTTGATTGCACATATTTGAAATTATAAAAACGTCAAAAATTCTCTTTTTTCACATCACTAATCATAGAGTGGGTGAGAATGTTTGGCAAGACAACTAAAAACCACCCTTAATACATCCACACCTAAAATGTTAAAAATGGCAAGTTCGATTGTCGATATTTAAAAATATAAAAATGTCAAAAAGCCTCTATTTTGATCTCAATAATTATAGAGGGAGTGAGAAAGTTCAAAAAGGAATCCTAAAAATCACCGTTAATATATCAACACTTAAAATGTTAAAAATGACCATTTTGATTGTTGATATTTGAAAATATCAAAACGTCAAAAATCCTCTTTTTTTTATCTCATTAATGATAAAGGGAGTGAGAAACTTCGGAAAGGACTCCTAAAGACAACCCTTAATATATCCGCACATAAAATGTTAAACATGACAATTTTGATTGTCGATATTTGAAAATATAAAAACGTCAAAAATTCTCTTTTTTGCCTCACTAATTATATTGGAAGTGAGAAAGTTCGGCAAGACCCCTCAAACCACCCTTAACGTATCCGCACATAAAATGTTAAAAATGACAATTTCGATTGTCGATATCTGAAAATATAAAAACGTCAAAAATTCTCTTTTTTTACCTCACTAATTATAGGGTGAGTGAGAAAATTCGTCAAGATTTCTAAAAACCACCCTTAATTCGCACACAAAATGTTAAAAATGACAATTTTGATTGTTGGTACCTGAAAATAAAAAAACGTCAAAAATCCTCTTTTATATCTCACTAATTATAGAGGGAGAGAGAAAGTTCAACAAGGACTCCTAAAAAACAGCCTTAATATATCCGCACCTAAAATGTTAAAAATGACAATTTGATTGTGGAAATTTGAAAATATAAAAACGTCTAAAATCCTCTTTTTTATCTCACTAATGATAAAGGGACTAAGAAAGTTCAGCAAGGACTCCTAAAAACCACCCTTAATACATCCGCACATAAAATGTTAAAAATGACAATTTTGAAAATCTTGATTGTCGATATCTGAAAATATAAAAACGTCAAAAATTCTCTTTTTTATCTCGCTAATCATAGAGGGAGTAATAAAGTTCGGCAAGACACCTAAAAACCACCCCTACTACACCCACACCGAAACAGTTAAAAATGACAAGTTTGATTTCAATATTTAAAAATATAAAAACGTCAAAAAGCCTCTTTTTTATCTCACTAATTATAGAGAGAGCGAGAAGGTACAACAAGGACTCCTAAAACCACCCTTAATATATCCGCATCTAAAGTTCGGCAAGACTTCTAAAAACCAACCTTAATATCTCCGCACCTAAAGTTTAAAAACCTCCCTTGATATATCCGCACTTGACATGTTAAATACGTCAATTTCGATTGTCGATATTTGAAAATATAAAAACGTCAGAAATCCTCTTTTTTTATCTCAATAATTATAGAGGGAGTGAGAAAGTTCACCAGCGACTCCCTAAAACCACCCTTAATATATCCTCACCTAAAATGTTAAAAATTAGCATTTTGGTTGTGGATATTTGAAAATATAAAAACGTCAAAAATCTTCTTTTTTATCTCACTTATGATAGAGGGAGTGAGAAAGTTCAGCAAGGACTCGTAAAAACAACCCTTAATACATACACTCTTAAAATGTTAGAAATGACAATTTTGGTTGTCGATATTTGAAAATATAAAAACGTCAAAAATTCTCTTTTTTCTCCTCACTGATTATAGAATGGTTGAGAAATTTGGGCAATTCACCTAAAAACCACCCTTAATATATCCGCACCTAAAGTGTTAAAAATCACGATTTTGGTTGTCGATATCTGAAAATATAAAATCGTCAAAAATTCTCTTTTTTTACCTCACTCGTTATAGAGGGAGTGAGAAAGTCCGGCAAGACTCCTAAAAACCACCCTCAATATACCCGCACCTCACACGTGAAAAATGACAAGTTTGATTGTCGACATTTAAAAATAAAAAATCGTGAAAAATCCTCTTTTTTGATCTCACTGATTATAGAGTGAGTGAGAATTTCGGCAAGACTCCTGAAAACCATCCTTTATATATCCACACATAAAATGTTGAAAATGACAATTTTGATTGCAGATATTTAAAAAAAAAGACGTGCAAAATCATCTTTTTTGATCTCACTAATTATAAAGGGATTGAGAAAGTTCGGCAAGACCCCTAAATACCACCCTTAATATATCCGCACCTAAAATGTTAAAAATGACAGTTTTGTTTGTCGACATTTAAAAATAAAAAATCGTCAAAAATCCTCTTTTTTGATCTCACTGATTATAGAATGAGTGAGAAAGTTCGGCAAGACCCCTAAAAACCATCCTTAATATATCCGCACCTAAAATGTTAAAAATGTCAGTTTTGATTGTCGATATTTAGAAATAAAAAAGGTCAAAAGTCCCCTTTTTTTATCGCACTAATTATAGAGGCATTGAGAAAGTTCGGCAAGACCCCTAAAAACCATCCTCAATATATCCGCACATGAAATCTTAAAAATGATAATTTTAATTGTCGATATTTGAAAATATAAAAACGTCAAAAAGCCTCTTTTTTTATCTCACTAATTATAGTGGGAGTGAAAAAGTTGGGCAGGATCCCTAAAAACCAACCCTACTATACCCACGCCTAAAAGATTAAAAGTGACAAGATTGATTGTCGGTATTTGAAGATATAAAAAAAAATCAAAAATTCTCTTTTTCTATCTCACTGATTAAAAAGTGGGTGAGAAAGTTCGGCAAGACTCCTGAAAACCATCCTTAATATATTCGCACATAAAATGTGAAAAATGTCAATTTCGATTGTCGACATTTGAAAATATAAAATCGTCAAAAACCTCTTTTTTTATCTCCCTAATTATAGAGGGAGTGAGAAAGTTCGTCAAACCCCCTAAAAACCACCCCTACTATACACACTCCTAAAAGATTAAAAATTACAAGATTGATTGTCGATATTTGAAGATATAAGAACGTGAAAAATTATCTTTTTTTACCTCACTAATTATATAGTGAGTGAGCAAGTTCGGCAAGACTCCTGACAACCATCCTTAATATATCCGCACCTATAATGTTAAAAATGACAATTTTAATTGTCGATATTTGAAATATAAAAACGTCAAAAAGCCTCTTTTTTTATCTCACTAATTATAGTGGGAGTGAAAAAGTTGGGCAAGATCCCTAAAAACTTTTAAGCAAAATTTCGTTAGGTTCTGTTAAGTTAGATTCATTTGTAGTTTATGATCGAGTTAACCTGTTAAATATAGCACACATTAAATATCTATTATCAATAGAAAATTCCTTGGAATCTTTTAAAATTCTCTCAAATTTGTCAAAATCTTTTGAAATACCTAGAACTTATTTTTTAAAATTTGTAAAGTACTTTGGAATTTTTATAAACCCTTCTAAGATTTCAAAAGATTTTGTAGTACTATAAATATTTGAGGATGTTTTGAAATATTTCATGGAATTTTCAATTTATTTTGATAATTGAAAGGAATTTCAAAGAATTACAAATTTTAGAAGGGTAGTTTTATGAAAGTCCAAAGTACTTTAGAAATCTTGAGAAAAAGTCCTAGCTATTTCAAAAAAATCCAAGGAATTTTCAAAAGATTTTTATAATATAGCATGAGATTTTAAAGGATGTGAAATATTTCATGGTATTTTTCAAATTTCAAGATATTTACAAGAGCTTTAAAAAATCTCAAAAGATTTTTTAAGAATTTTAAATATTTGATGATTTTTTAAAAGATGTCAAGGAATTTTAAACTTATTTTTATAATTTAAAGGAATTTTAAAGAATTTTAACGACTTTAGCAGGGTTATTTAAAAAATTCTAAAGTACTTTCGAAATCTTTAAAAGATGTCAAGGTCTTTTAATATATTTTGAAGGTTTCGAAATATTTGAGAGTATTTTAAAAGGTTCCAAGGAATTAAAAATTTTTTACAGTAATTTAATATGAGATTTTAAAGGATTTGAAATTTTATAGGATATTTTAAAACATTCCAAGGGATTTTCAATTAGTTTAAATACTTTAAAGCCATTTCAAAGAATTTGAACGATTTTTTTATATTTTCGGGTTGAAAATTAAGGTACTTTGTTAAAATTTTAGTTTTTTTTTGGTTGTTGATTAATCAATTTAGTTAGAAAAATTTGGTTTCTTAAAATTTAACTACTTTGTAGAAAATTCTTTTTGTTTTTAGTCAAAAATTAATTTTTTAAACTACAGTATAACTATTCTATGTTTCATTGAAAAGTTATCTTTTTTAGTTAAAAATTTTTGTATTTTATTGAATACTCATCTTCCTTGGTACAAAATTAATCTTTTTTGTCGAAAATTTAACTATAATTAAACATTAATTTGTTGTATAGAAAATTAGTCTTGATGGAAAATTAATTTCTTTTGTGCAAAATTCATGTATTTTATTAAGAATGCCTT
Source organism: Belonocnema kinseyi (assembly GCF_010883055.1). Taxonomy (NCBI): domain Eukaryota; kingdom Metazoa; phylum Arthropoda; class Insecta; order Hymenoptera; family Cynipidae; genus Belonocnema; species Belonocnema kinseyi. The sequence continues at coordinate 3,100,431 of NC_046665.1, read as the reverse complement.
TTTTAAGTATAAAATTTAGCTTCTTGGATGGAAATTGAATGAATGAATCTTATTTCCTTCTGCGCAATTAAAGTTATTTTTTAAATTACTTTTACTTAATAAATATGTGTTTACAATTGTTTCGTTTGTTGAATTAATATTCATTAGCTGTAGTGGTAAAGGGTGACGCGCTATAGTATCACACGCAGCCCTAGGCCTTCTTGCGTACCTCTAAGCTCTTTCAGAAATTGAAATTATGTTCATTTTCTCAATTTTCTGCCTTCCCTTCATGATCACTCGCTCGCCTTCGGTTCCGGTCGAGTCGAATCAGATGGTGGAGACATGAGGAGAGACGACGATAGACGAGCCAAAGCGATAGGATAAAGATAAAGCATAGACACATTGGGACTATTCCGGGACTACCTATAGTTTATACTCTATAGTCTCTGTACCATTCAAGTTGCATCTTCTTTATAGTATTCGGCAACGGCAAAAGGTGACTAATTACAAACGGTCGTCACCCAACCAATAAATTTTATTATTTTCTAGAATTTGGGAAGTCGTATCTTGTAAACTATTCAACATAAGACATAAATTTTTACATTCACGTCATTTATGATTAAGAAAGAACTATAAGTCTGAAATGGGACACCATAGTTTTTCAACCGATTTCCACGTTTTGAGACCCCCTGAAGTCGAAAATCAAGTTTTGGCGATGGACACTGTATGCCCATCCGTCTGTCCGTTCGTAACCACGATAATTCTCAATAAAAGAAGCAGATCAAATCGCGCTTTGCTACACTTTATTTGTTTTAAAAGAAAGAACGATTTCCTTAACTCGCTATTTTGGATGAAAATTCAAAAAAACAACGACTGTAATCTGGATGTTAGGGGATTTTTTGAATTTTTTTTCGATTTTTCGTTATTTTAGGGGTTGAAAACGGGGTGTTCTGGATCATATAAGGAAATCAAACTTTTTTTAGTGTCTTTGGACATCAGGTGGAACTACTCTGAGGCATAACGTTTTAGGTCTGGAAGTGATGGGATTTTTTTCGATTTTTCAATATTTTAGGGATTGAAAACGGGGTGTTCCGGATGAGATATCGGAATGAAACTTTTTTTAGTAACTTTAGCCATCAGATGGAACCATTCTGAGGTATAACATTTTAGGTCTGGATGTTAGGGGATTTTTTGAAATTTTTTTTCGCCTAAACAAATTCGTTTAAACAAAATTTGGAAAACAAATTAAAAAAAAATGGTTTGAAAGACAATTTTTGAGAAAAATTGTTTAGAAAAAAACGTTTGAAAAGAAAATTTCGATTTAAAACATGTTTCTAAAAACAGTATATTTATCTTACATATAATATACGGGCTATGTAATAAAAAAAATAATGAGAAAAAAAGTTAATTTTTTAAAAACTTTTTGCAGCTGTAGCTTATGAGTAAGGTTTTTTGTATGGACTTTCAATTCTGTAAGTGTAGAGTAATTGTCAAGACTCCCGACTGCTGTACTGCCGCGATATTTAAGAAAACAGTTTCTACAAAAACACGAAATAATGAAAGAAAACGTTTTAAATCATTATTCGTGTAGACCGCTCATTTAAAATAATTTAACAAACTTTTTTATCGCTCTTGGCTAATTTACAGGTGATCATCTCATTTCTGAAAAAATTAAATAAATTGTCACTTTGTTATAAAAAGCGCAGATACTGCAAAAAATGTGAACTGAAATTACGCTAAAACGCCTTATCTGTAGAAACTGCTTTCTTACGAACACCGGGCCTTGGGTAGCATTCTTGGGGTTCGCAATAAAGCAGTATCTGCAAAAAATTTAAATTTACGACTGGCTGGATATATTAAGGGTGGTTGTATTATATATCAGGGGTCTTGCCGAACTTTCTCACTTTCTCTATAATTAGTGAGATAAAAAGAGGATTTTTGACGTTTTTATATTTTCAAATATCGACAATCAAAATTGTCATTTTGAACATTTTAGGTGCGGATATATTAAGGGTTTTTTTATGGGTCTTGCCGAATTTTCTCACTCCCTCTATAATTAGTGAGATAAAAAAGAGGATTATTGATGTTTTTATATTTTTAAATATCGACAATCAAACTTGTCATTTTCAATCTTTTAGGCGTTGGTATAGTAGGGGTGGTTTTGAGGGGTCTTGCCGAACTTTCTCTATAAGTACTTGGTGTTAACTTTGCGAGAACAAGTGACCACATAATCATTTTTCAGGGTGAGGATGGACAGCGGTTTTACAGGTACAGCTCCTTCCATACTTCTAATTGCGTTCACGGCGTGAAGATGCATCTTCTCCAAAGCTATTGTTTTTACACTATTCACTATTACTTTTACTTTTCACTTTTTACTTTCACTCTGTTAATTTTTACCAGAGAACCAGCGTGGTACCGTGTTTCGTGTTATACTGAAACTGCGAGCATCAAACGCTGCTTATATAGTCGAGAATCCCCTCTTCAGTAGAAGTTTCGAGAAAGTTCGACGAATGCTTGTTAGCGTCTCTATAACAGATTATCCACCAAACTTTCTAGAAATGATAGTTGTACATATATATGATTTTTTTTGGTCTGAATTCTAGAAAAGACAAGTTCTAGCGAGCTCTTTAACGCTATAACGATATAACAGATTATCAACTAAAATTTCTAGAAAATGGCAGTTGTACATATATATATATATATATAAATATATATACACACACATTTAAAATTTGTCATAAGGACAACCGCAGGATTTCACCGGGAGCGGGTGCTAATCTGAAAAATTGCACCCGCTCCCAGCGAAATCGCAATAAAATTTCTGCCACAACCACGTCTCAGGACCATGAGATAGGTGGTTACAGTCTGTAACGGAATCAAACGACGATCCGGCAAAAGTTTCGTGCACCCTGAGCACACGGAGTGATCCATGGACTACCGCCTTCTGCATTTTTCTCGCAAGTGCTTTAGCATATTGTTGACACGCAGGGATGCTCTTCAGGCTATTAACGAGTGAAAGCTTGACACCTCCAAGAGCGCCGATGATGAGGAGGATTAGTTTAACAGAATATTCCGGGTACAATCGAAGAACCATGTCTGGCCTTGAGTGTGCAACAGAAACAATTGCCGAGAATATAAAGTTTCAGTATATGCGGCACTTGCCATTCTCGACAATTGACTCGTGTTCCCAGGAGCATTTTGAGAAGTGATATGAAGGTTAATGCCCTAAGAGTGACAGAGATCGTAATAAAGCACAATTAGTGCCGCATTGTGCCTTTGGATGTAGGTCGTTCCCGCATGAGTTAGACAACTAGATAGTATGTGAGCTAAGTAATCGGAGTGTGCATGGCACGCCCTGAAGCTATCATTGGGAATGTCTTGGCTCAAAATGTGGCGACGGTATGTTAAGGTGAAAATGACACCGTCTTTGTATGCCAAAATGAAACCCTCCCTACCAGGCTTCAATTCGGGTGATTTGAGGAAAGCAAACGTTAGCTCACACGACATTGACTGATCCGTCACATTTCTGTGGAAGATACCGTGCATCCTCTTATCGAGGAGCTGTTCACGAATGTTTTTCTCTTGTGCTTTGTACAGAAACGCTCCTTTGCCCACTTCTTTGTGATTCCTGACCATTTTAAGAAGCGGGTCTCTCCCATTTGCGACTCTATGTGCTGTACCCAGAATAATCCTGGTGGGAAGACATTCAAGACTCAATATTCCGCGACCACCTTGACGGCGTGCGATGTACTGTCGCGGAACAGAAGACTTAAGATATATGCTTTTGTTCATGTGCATAAACTTTCTTGTCCCTATATCAAGGGATCTTAGCCCGTTCTTTGTCCATGGAACTACTCCAAATGAATAGAGTACTACCGGGACGGCAAGCATGTTCGTTGCAGATACTTTGTTCCTCGCCGACAGTTCGGAAGGCCAAATTTGCCGGATGAGACGTTTGTATCTGCTTCGGAGGTTATCCTTTATAGATGTGGCCCACCTAGCTATGTATAAGTCTCACTAGCGCAAAGGTGTCGTATAGCGCTTCTATCAACGAGCTCAGGATCTTCAGTTATGCCATGAAGTTTTCCTCGCTTCGAATAAACCTTGGCGCATTTATCTGACATAAATTCCATTACAATTTCCTTAGTATATCGTTCGACAATCCCTAGACCTAGATGTAGTTGCTCTTTGTTTTTAGCATAGATCTTAAGATTGTCCATGCAAAATACATGAGTGACTTTGTACTTTTGATCTGCAGGTTTTCCGTACAAGTACTCGTCGGAATAGCGAAGTGCTAGAGATAGTGGCAATAATGTAAGGCAAGAAAGGAGTGGTCTCATGGTGTCGTCCTGAAAGACACCTCTCTGAAAGGTGACCTTTTTAGTTGTCACGCAATTTTTCCAGATAAGATAGTAAATCTGGTTTTCCAAATCGGCATCAAACTCTCTATGACCTAACTATTCGTGAATGAACCTTTAAGCTTTCCAAAAGACAGATGATATGTCTATGGGAGCTCAAATCGAAAGCTTTCCCATAATCAATCCCGGCCATCGATACGTCACGCTGCGCTGGTAGAATGCTACATCTTTGCAGACATATCTATCGATGAACAGGTTCTCCCGACATCCCGCTAGGCCTTCCTTGGAGTCTCGTTGTACATACATTTCTTGCCACACAGGTTCAATTGCCCGAACAATCCTATCATTTAGGACAGCAGTGAATAACTTATACAGTGTGTTCAGACAAGTGATTAGCCTGTAATTCTTCATCTCAGCTAAGTTGCCTATTTTCGGCAGGAGTATTGTGCGCCCTTCCACCAACCACTCCGGAATCGGCTCTTCCGACTTTAAATATGATGTGAAAATAAGGGCCAAAAACTGATACAATCGGGTCTCGGAGCGGAATAGTTTTTCATCCCTCTTCATACTTTTTTTACCTCCTCGGTATTGATGGGTGAGCATTCTTGAACAGGTGTTATGAGGGCATTACATAGCTCCTTGAAGCTATTTATATTTTCTGAGTCTTCGTCCAGTCTATTGTGCATTTCGTAGACTTTTCTCCAAAATACTTTGATCTCCTCTGGTTTGGGCGGGTGGTCGACAGTAACTGGAGGGTCTTGGAAGAGTCGAGATGGGTTAGAGAGAAATTGTTGATTTTCTCTGGCCCACCTCTCCCACCACTCTAGACTTCTCTTAGCGTCAGATAGTATCCGTATTCGCTCAACAATATTTCAGTTAGATCTTAAGGCTTGAGAGAAACCTTGGTGTTGATGTTTCTCCGGGGCATAAAGCGTCGCTATTCCTCTATTGGATGCCTGCCCGCGGTTGGTCTTTGTGTCGCCTCGCTTTCTCTGTTGCCGGCTTGTTCTAGCTGTGGTAGAGTAGGCGTTTCGCTTACATAGCTCCTTTTTCGGAGTAGTTCAGCATGGTTTCGCAGATGTTGCTGCGAAAAGTGCGATAGCTCTGGGTGTTTCTCGCACCACAGAGCATGCAGCCGTGCCATGTAACGCCGTTCAAGGGCCACACTCGCATCGCAGCACTCTAGCAAGTCGTAATTTAGTCGCTCCGTCCACCTAAAGGTCCGGAGATTCCGCCGATCCATCAAATTGAATCCATTTTCATTGGCTACTTCAGCTCTAGAGTGATCGGCATTGTTGGCCGACTAATTTTCGGGAGCCCAGCGCGTTCTGTTGTTTTAAACCACACTAACTACTACTATGTTTGGTGTTGTCATTGTTGTTCCCACGAGAAGCTAGGGAAAGGGGTTCGTCCATCCTTTTGGAGCCCCGCATGCAAGGATAAGACTGCGTACTCTGAGAAGTCGCCCGGTATCCCAGAGTCACCGTTCTAGACACCTCACCCAGGTGCCATTCAGCTTTCGGCACAGTTTTCACACCTCCGCTTGGGTTTTCGAGAATTGCGTCGTCAATTCTTCGAGAAACTTCCACTGAAGAGTGGGATGTCGACTATAAAAGACGGACTCGAGTGAAGCGCAATCAGTACGTTCTCGCATTTTGTTTCGGAAACATCTAAGGTAAATAGTGATCAGAAACAAATAAAATAATATACATTAGTAAAGAATAATTTGTAGAGCAGGTGTCAAGATGCTACCGCTCGACATCCTCGCCTTCCTGGATGATTCCGAAAGATTGTTTATTACTCATGTGGGTCAGACCTTACGCGAACAAAGAGCTTTAAAATTTAACGCTGTGCTCCTCGCCTCCTATTTGACAACTGGTAAAGAGACACCTGAGTACAAGACTTTTAAATCTAAAAATAAAGAAGTTGATCAAATAACAGATATGAAACTGGGTTTAAAAACTATTTGAGATACCTGATCTTGAAAGAATTAGAAGATTTTAAGGAAAAAGATTCAGGATGGACCTTACACTCCATTATAAAACTTTTCGTGAACATCAATAAGTTCAATCCAATGAAGGGTAGTTCATATATCGAAAAGCCCAAATCGATCAGGGATGAAAAAGAATGTGTTAATGTGCAAAATGAATATGACAAGGAATGTCTTAAATGGGCTATACTATCAGCTATGTATCTACCAAAGATTCATTCTAATCGTTTATCCGAATATACTCGATACAAATATGTACTAGATTTTTGTGGAATCAACTTTCCCGTCGCATTAAAGCACGTAAATAAATTAGAAGGACGAAATGATATCTCAGTAAATGCATATGGTCTGATCTAGAAGAAGAATACATTCACTGTTGTCCCATTATATCTTACTTCACAGAAGAAGACACTCCACGTCAACCTTCTTCGAGTGAAAGAGGAGTATTTTGATGAGGGCAACAGCGATGATAAAGACGTCAGTGAACAAGAAGTTGGGGTGCAAATAAACTTTTACTACGTATGGATCAAAGACCTTTCTCGTCTCGTTAGCAGCCAACTATCAAAACATGAAAAAAGAAAATACATCTGTGATCGCTGCTTGCACTACTTTGTAAGTATGGAAAAGCTGATTTAACACCATGAGGACTGCGAGAAGATGAATGACTGCAAAGTTGTTCTACCGAAACCAGGTCAAAACATCATTGAATTCGAAAACTTTAAATACAAGGAAAGAGTATCGTTTATTATTTACGCAGACTGTGAATCTCTTCTTCACAAGCCGGCTGAGGACGCTCGAATTCATCAATCAAATACAGAAGTTTTCCAGAAACACCAGGTTTGTGATATTTGCTTTTACTTTAAGTGTAGCTACAACAATGCACTCTCCTTATACAAGTGCTGTCCGCAGAATGTGGAACCGGCAAAGTGGTTTGCACTCGAATTATTGGCGATTGTCAACAATTGCGACAATGTACTCTACACGCCGGTTCCCATGAAACCACTGACAACCGAACAGAAGGAAGACTTTGTAGAAGCGACAGTGTATCATATCTCAAACAAACCACTACGTCGACCGATGAAAAAGTTTCGAGACCACTGTTATCTCACTGGCGTATACCGTAGCCCCGCGCATATACACTGCAACCTTGCTTACCAGGATGCAAAGACCATACTTGTTGTATTTCACAACTTGAGTGGGTACGATGCTCATTTTATCATTCAGGACGTTGCTACACAATTTGATAGTAGAGTTACAGTTTTAGCATTGAATAAATAAAAGTATATTTCATTCATCAAATTATTTTCAGGGCACTCCGAGAAAATTCAGGTTCATAGATTCATTTAGATTCATGGCTTTTTCATTGGAAAAATGAGCATCGTACCTTAACGAATAAAAAATTGTTAATGCAGTATTTTCTTGTATCGAAAAAGAAAAAATTGAGCTCCTCACGAGGAAAGATGTTCTTCCTTATGAATACCTTGACTCGAGAGAGAAACTAAAAGAATGTCGGCTTCCATCAAAAAAAAATTTTACAGTACTTTGAATGACTCAAAAATTTCCGATGAAGATTATACACATGCACAACAGGTATAATCTGTGTACAATTTGGAAACTCTAGGCGAATATGTGAAACTGTACATAAAGACAGATGTATTTGCTTTTGGCTGATGTCTTTGAAAGCTTCCGATAATAATATCTCAGCGCTTACGAACTTGACTCTTCATACTACTACATCATTCCTGGCTTGAAATGGGACGCTTTGTTAAAATATACAAAGGTGCGACTTTAACTCCTCACTGACTTTGATATGCTGTTAATGATTAATCTGGGTAAAAGGGGTGGAGTGAGCCAATGCTCAAATAGATATGCTATTGCTAACAATAAGTATATGTCAGTTTTCAATTAAAATGAGGAGATTGTCTACGTTGTATATTTTGACGCAAACAACCTGCACGATTGGGCAATGGGTCGACCGCTCCCTTACGGTGGCTTCGAGTGGGTTAAGGATTTAGACAATTTTGATTTAAATGCTCCTGACGATTCATTCATTGGCTATACACTAGAAGTAGACTTGGATTATCCATCCGAACTCCATGACGCACACAATGACTTGCCATTCTGTCCAGAACACTCAAAACCAAGAGGATCAAGCCAGGAGAAGCTTCTGACCAACCTCCATTGCTGGGCAATCAAACATGCTCTAGCTAAGGGTCATAAACTCATCAAAATTCACAGAGTTCTCAAATATAATTAGTCTGCATGGCTAGAAGATTATATTGATTTGAGTACTAATCTTAGAATAAATGCCAAGAATGAATTTGAAAATAACCGATTCAAATTAATGAATGATGCCGTCTATGGTAAAACAGTGGAGAACGTACGAAAACATGTTAATGTGAATTAAGAGAAACAGAAGTTCTTGTCAACAAACCAATCTATGTAGGTCTTACGGTTCTTGATGTTTAAAAAATGCTCATTTACGATTTCAACTATGTCTACATGTACAAAAAGTATGATAAGAACTGTAAACTGTTATACACCGATAGGGACAGCTTGATATACGAAGTTAAATGTAACGATATCTATGTTGATATAAAAGAGGATATGAAGAACGATGTATGTTAATTTGATACATCGGATTATCCGGTAGACAATGTTTTCGGAATGCCGCAAGCCAACAAAAACAGTGAAGACTTTGTTAAAAAATCAAAATGGGTGAAAGCTGCCGTTATAACGAAATCAATCATTTCGACGACTATACCGAGTGTATCAGAAACTCGATTGTACTATCTAGAACACAGTTTCTCATCAGATCCAAACTCCACAATGTGGAAACGATTAAACAAATAAAAATTGTGTTAAGTCCTTATGACGATAAGAGATTATTATCAAGAAATAGTACCGATACTCTCGCGTGGGATCACTATAAGATTATGGATATCAATGATAATGATAATGATGATGATGATGATGATATCCTAAGTGATGGTGATTTAGAACTTTTGGATCTTCTTGTACAAGAATAGTTGTAAATATTAGCTTAAGAGTTTTTTTATTGTAAATAATTGTAAATAGTATTTAGCAGAGTTTTAATTGTATAAAAGACAGTATATATGTGGGAATAAATTGAATTTTATTTATGAAAACCTTACATTTCTAGTTAGTACATACATAAAAGTAATATAAATTAAACACATAAGCTCATGGTTACTTAAAAAAAATCATTGGCTCAACGTTGATTCAACATTGTACAGAGTTGATTCAACATTGCATAGAGTTGATTGAACATTGCCCAAAGTTGATTACATATAGGCTTTATTTATCCAGCTATTGTGTGAACTGTTAAAGCCCAACCACTTTACAAATATTTTGTGGCCACGTTTCTTGATTAATTTCTCTTCAAGATAAATGTCTGCATGTTTAACTTTAAAAAGTTGCCTCTCAAGCTGAATTATTGCCATATTTTATTCTTGAGCGTGCGATTAAATCTTTCACATATTGATGCCTTCAGATTACTATGCGTTGAGTAGAGATTGATGCCATGTCGTGGCATAAGTTCTTCAAAATGTGAATTATAGAATTCTGTGCCTTCGTCGGTGTGTAAGTTTTTTGGTACACGACCCCGCACAAGTAAAGATAGCATTGTTGAAGTGACATTATGCCCACTCTTACTTTTAACAGGAACCGCCCAGGTGTGCTTTGAGAAAGTATCTATGACGGTAAGTAAGTACTTGTAGCCATTATTTTCACGGGCATAGGGTAGCATTTCAACTAAATCTGCCTGCCACGTCTCTTCTATACCACGCATTTGCACACGACGACGTGGATAATTCTTTCTGATGGGTCTATGTAGTTCTGTTACTAGCGACAATTTTTCGTTTTCCATTCTCGAGTGCGTTCAATCTAGCATCTAACTGAGCCATCAGTTCAGCGTTACGGACTGACCAATCTTGTTGAGTTTTAATCTGCAGGGTTTTCAGTTTCTCGTCAACTGATTCTTCGAGTATACGTATCATTTAATTATTATTGTCAATAGATGTTCGCATAGATGATGTAACTTGATACACTTCACGCATTTCGTTTTGTATGATGCGCAGCACAAGTTCCAAATTGACTGCGTCGTATTGTTGTTTGGCCTCGCTAACGTTACAAAGTCTTTTTCCATCTACGTCGTATTGGCCGTTAGATGTGATTATAAACCCAACACCAAGCGGTCCACGGCTTGCTGCAGCGATTCGATCCAGGTGACGTCCAAACACGTCGATACTCATCGTAAGTATATATGATTTCAGCTTCGTGCAGTTCCTCTATGATAAACCTCCACTGGTTGACGATCGTCTGCGAGATAGGTTGAATATTTTTGTTAAAGTTCTTGTACTTGATACCTCGGCTTGTGCGAATAGGTTCAGTTGGGCTGTACCGCTTCTGATGTGAATTTGTAATAATCAATATTTCCTTGTACTTGTTCATATCATCAGTGCTTTTAGATGACTCTTCAGGAGATTTTCTAAACAGCAGTTCAAGCAGACCAACTGTTTTCAGATACTGTTTACCACGAACATTGATTTATTGCCCCTCAAAACTAATAGGTTTATCATAAATCATAAGGCTACCATGACTGAGCTTATGCACACTATAAAACATATCTAGATACAGCTTTCTATTTTGTTGTAGCATTCTGAGAAACTTGTTTGTCAAATGCTTATAACTATTAGCCGACTCGGTTGCAGCATCTTCAGGCATAGTTGTATCTTGATCTTCTTCTTCAGCATCAGCCGTCATGAAGATTTTAGCGACTTGACGAAGCACCTCCTTCTCCTTGTGAAAGTTTTACATGTTGTCGTATTGATGTCTCAATATGTAATGAAGTGATTTCCATCACATAACTTGTATTTATAAAGAGGCAAAACAGTCATAACCTTTTCTGTATCTTCCTCTGTTGAAATGACTGTCCTTGTCAATGACAACAAATTCATACTTGTCCGTACTACAACATGCTGAACGCAAGTCTCGAAATTAAGAGTAACTCATGTCAGTATTGACGTGATCGTCATAAACATGTCTCAAGTTCCTTTCATCCTGTTTGAAAAGTATCAACAGATTTATATTATCTCGCACTAGATGTTTAGGAATTCGAGCGTAAGTTTGACATAAGTAAAAACTGACAAAGTGAGCGTGTCTGCCCATACAGAAAAAGGCTCTGATGTTATCCTGTTCATCAGAGGCCACATCATCAAATACAATTATAGAATTTGGTTGAGCATCACTTTCTTTTATTACTTCTTCATGCTCACTGAAGCGAAAATATTTAACACCTATCACATTATTCAATACAAGTTCCCAAAATTTATACTTTGGTTGTTTGAGGGATTTCGAGTAGACATAGACATTCATAAAATTCAATCCATTTGGGTGTATGATTAGGGTGAGTAATGCATTTGTCTTGCCACAATTCGATGGTACACAAAACATTGCGCGAATACTGTCTGGCAGAAGACTACCATGACGTTTCACTTTCTTCTTCTCTGATTGTACTGCGGTGTCAAAATTGGCAATTAGAAGTTTAACGAGTTGTTTCTTAAACCACATCTTGGTCTCAACTGTTGTGAACACTATAAATACAGCCCTCCGTTCAGTGAGGAATAATTTACATCGTAAAGCAAATAAACTGTCACGCAGCCATACAGGTAAAGGATTAATCAACAAAGTCATCAACAATTTGCCGTTTGAGCTGCACTTGCCTGGCTACCAATACTGTGGTCCAGTTACTAAGTTAGCTAAACGACTTGCTAGAGGTGATCCTGGTATTAATCCTTTAGACGCAGCGTGAAAAGAACACGACACTGCATACTCGCAAAATCGTGAATAAGTTGACGTGAGAAACCCTGCAGATCTTGTACTAGCCAGTCAAGCCTGGCAGCGTGTTTTTCCTGAAGACGCCGGGATTAATGTGAAAGCTGCAGCACTGGCCATAACTAACGTGATGAATGCCAAAGCAAAACTCGGTATGGGGTTAAGAAGATATGTCTATTTTAAAGAAGAAACTCAATTCAAAGAAGAGAAAATCCAGTTTTAAGAAGAAACCAGTTCTCAAAAATGAACAAATTGCATTTAGAAAGGTTGTGACTGCAGCCAAGAAGGCAATCAAATGAAGTAATGAAGTTTAAGCGGCCATCAAGTCTGCAATCAGAGGTGTACAGAAAGCTGTCAAAAGCGTAGGTCATAAACATCAAGTGCAAAAGCCACGTGCCATGCCAATACCTTTAAAAGTTGGAGGTGTTTTACCACTGATTCCCATTTTTACTGGACTCAGTGTACTATTATCGGTGGAGCAGCAGGTGTAGCTAAGGCGGTAATCGATTCTAGCGCTGCCAAACAACAACTGGCAGAACCTCAACGTCATAAGAGTGTAATGGAGGCTATTGCTCTAGGAAAAGGTTTACACCTAAGACTCTACAGCAAAGGATTAGGCCTTCATATGAAACCTCATCGAAAAGGACTTCATCTGATACCGGTGTCAAAAAACTTGTAGTGAAGCTACCTCGCCGTCCACTTACTGATGCCGATCTGTTCAAGTATGCTGAAGCTCTAAAGATTCTACCTTTTCGTGGAGTGTTTATGCGCATAAACTACCTCTAAAGGGACCCCGCCAAGTTGAGTCAGCTATTGCCAATCTTGATGATAGTCACGACCCTGGTACCCACTGGGTAACCTATAGAAAGGTTGGTGATAGTGTGATAGTGTTGGTGGCACTATGATAGTGTTGAATTTGGACATTTGTGTTTGAAACTTGTATGTGGACAACTGCATATAAAAGATAAATACTGTCTACATAAGAGTGCGTGATGAAGGGACTAGAGACAGTACAGAGGAGAACACCATCATGGACGAATCATTCACTCTTACGGTGACTGGAAGCTCTTCTGTCCTGGAGGCAGAGTATTTTCCACCAACAGAACTCTCTTTTCCCAAGAACTATGTCCTTGGACTCGTTGAATTGCTCAAATTTAATGCCATTCCTAACGTTGACACTGAAAAGTATAAAATCTATGTCGGTGATCAAGTATTGCCCATTCTTACTGATAGTTATGAGATTGAAGACATTGAGATTTACGTCCAGAAGGCTCTAGCAGTTGATGGTATTACAAGAAACATTAAACTGAATAATAACACATTGCGCAGCGAGATGGAGTGTGATCGCAAAGTGAACTTCCAGCATCGTGATTTTATTGAACGCCTGTTGGGATTCACATCACGTATTCTCGAAGCCAATAAGACTCATACTTCTGATCGACCTGTGGCTATTTTAAAATTTAACTCTCTACGAGTTAAGTGCAATATCACTACGAGAGCTTACATAAACAATTGCAAAGTACACACGATTCATGAATTTTTTCCTATTGTACCGCCAGGATATAAGATTGTTCAAGTGCTGTCACACGTCATTTACCTTCCAATCGCCGTGAAGACAATACGTCACATTCAGCTCAGTATAGTTGATCAGGACGGAGACTTTGTGTTTTTCTGAGGAGAAGTTACAACAACGCGACTACACGTCAAATCAACAGCCAGTTCTCAAGCAGCACGCAAGACGCTAACACCTCAGAACGTGTTAGGATTTGCTGAAGTCTATCAAAAGATTATTGTGAATGCAAAGCATGAACTTGTCCTGACAAGATCACGCAGTGACTTGAATGCTGTTGTTCAGGCATGACAACAACCAGGAAATGAAGAGCAATTTAAGATTTCGATTCATAAAGTGGAGTGGATGATACCATATGTAATGATGTCATATCAGGAAAAAGTACAGTTGCTGAACCTTATTGAAAAATTTTTTCTCACAACCATGAGTTTTCGCTCATAGGAATCGTATGAATACCCACCACCTCAAAACATATATGGACTGTGAAAACGCCAACTCAGTTTGAAAAACCACGGTACATTATACTGCGTTTTCAGACAGGCAGAAAGGATAAACTAGTCAGATATGCTAATCGCTTTGATCACTGTAATATAACAAATGTCAAGGTGTTCCTCAATTCACAGTACTACCCGTACGGTAATTTGCTTTTGGACATTGGTCATAATCAGTTTGCACTACTGCATGAGATGTATGCAAACTTTCAGTTAACCTACTACGGTAAACAGCCTGAACCAATGTTGAAGAAAAGTGATTTAAAAGAATACGCTCTACTTACTCTCATTGATTGCTCAAAACAAAATGAGTTTCTCAAACAGACCTCTCTGGACGTTGGTTTTGAATTTGAATCTGCAAACAATTTCCCTGCTGAAACTGCAGCCTATTGTCTAATTACACATGACCGTATGATTCAATACCAGTCCCTTAGTAGTAGTGTCAAGAAGTTGATTTAAGATAACAGTGGTGGGGGTAATATCGATAGTGGTGGGGGAAATGTCGCAAGTGATGGTGGTGACGATGAAACGTATAAAAGGGCGATGATTTCAGCAACAGACTTCAGGTTTCATCGATATGGAGTTCATCGTGTACGTACGTTTTCAAGGAACTGGCCATCATTCCTCTTCAGGAAGACGCGCAACCTGTCGCCCACCGGTTTGAACCAAACTACTCTTGGGACTTGCTGCCTGATAAATATAAGAGTGAAAATTTATGGTTGACGCGTAATTACCATGGTCTTGATTGGATATCTGGTGAAATACCCTGTGAAGAAGTAAGGCTTATAGTTCAAAATACACTAGGTGGTGCTCGTGCAGTCTACGTTAAAGGATTACTCACTGAAAAAACTGTACAGCACAGTCTCAACAAGATGCAATCACCTCCTGCAATGCTGGGATGCAAATTGTGCAGTTCGAAATGCTCTAGATCTCAATACTTGGTTCTTGTATCCTCAGGGTCAGCCAACTATCAGGCATTACTCTGAAAGCGGAATCCTTGCAGATGACACAACTGATACGACAGATACTTCATTGAGTAACACAAGGCTAAAAGACTTTTATAATCATTGTGAGTTTCTTTTTTAACTATAATTACTTTTATCACATTATATAGGTTAAGATTTACTCTTGTAAAATGAAACTAAGTCTTTTTCTTGAATAAAACCAAAAAATGCAATTTGATATATTACTTATTTCCGACGTTAAATATTACAAGTATCGTTGGGTTGAATTCTAAATCAATATATCGCTTATTCTCGGTATTAAACACTCACAGACGTCATCGCTGTGCTGCATTTTCAACGCTGGACTTTATTTAAACATCACTGGGTTGCAATCAAATCTCAGCACTAGAGACATACACATCGTTAGGATGCATTTTCAAATTTCGCGCGCGCGATCTCATTTTCCATTAGTACTAGATAAATAATCATTTTATCTCTCTATATTATATTAGGTTGATGTTTCTAGAAGCTTTAAAAACCCACTTGCTCTCCTTGGCCAACTGTTTATAGTTTGGTACTATTATTCTGCGCATGCGCAATGATGTGAAAGATCTGTGTGGGAGACAAAAATATACGTCTGCACTCTATTATTAATAATTTACTGCAAAGTATATGCAGTTAGCAATATATAAGTATTACATATACAATACCCAACTTTCTAGAAGCTTCGAGATCTTTCCAGAAGCCTCGAGAAACCACCCATCCCCTCCCTTAAACACTTTTTGCAAGGCTGCCCCTCACGAGCGCTATCTACCGCCTCCATTTTGAACTATATACATGGTAAAACATGGGCAGAGATCTGCCGGATCCAGCTTGAACTATAAATGGTAAAGCAATGACGTCATCTGCCGGCTCCAACTTGAACTACATACATGATATACCAGTGGCGCCATCTGCCGACTCTAACTTGAACTATATACATGGTAAAACAGTGGAAGGGATCCACCTTACCGACCGAGCAGTTGCCGGCGGCTGGGAATTGACTGATGGCGCTATCTTCGGTGGCAGCTGGTACTACGCAGTAGTGGTCCAGAACCGGCCTAGCTATACTACTGAAGTGCAATAACTTTTGAAGTTGATAACCTTTTTTTTTCTATCTTTTTTATATGTTCTCGTCATATTCCACAAAATCTAACGCTGTCTATTAAAAATCGCTAATGAATATTTGACTAAATTTTCAATTTTTCTTAATCCGCTCTAATTTCCTTGCAATGGGAAGGTCGAGCGCGGCAAGCCAGAACATGCCCGCATCACAGGCAGTCCCCCTTGGGTTTGAGTATTATGGATAAATTTTGAGGGTGGTAGCTCTGCGGCTCCCCAGAAAGAGCGAAAAACGTTTGGGAATCGCTAGTCTAGAGTTCATCTAGTGGCGTCTAGCATGTTTTACCTGCAGCCAAGTATCGCACTGCCTTGCCTAGGGTTCGTCAAGTGTTCATCTAGCGGCGTCTAGTAAGTTTGAACTTCATCAGGTATCGCACTAACGATCAACAGATTTCTCACTCTCTATTGTATACTAACGCGCGACCTGATGCTAGTTATATTTTCAGCATTAACGGAGCTCCCCTTCCAATTTTTATTTATTTTAATCAATATTTTAACCGCAATTTTTAGACTTTTCATTACTTAAATTAAGAAAGAATGTTTATTGTCGAAAACACAAGCATGAGGTCGGCTATTTTTTAACATTCGCTAAAATACTCAGAATGTTCATAAAACCAAATATAACATTTTTCTTTAAAAATGCCAGTTGCATATCGAAATTTTGTTAAAAAATTAGCCCTATGCGAATTGTGAACTAAATGATGAATAATGATCAAATATTTCCATATCACTGTATACAAAATTATGAGGTTTTGTTAATAATACTGAGTAAAAGGATTTTCTTTTTTATCAATTAATGAAGCCTTATTCACCTCCAACGATTCAATATTTTAGAAAATGTCCTAATACTTTTTTTACATTTTTTCAAGTGCACAGTATGATATTTTAATTTTTTTGGTGCTATTTCAGGTAGCAAGTAAGAATATTAAATTGAAAATTATGAAAAAAAATTCCTGCTGGATAAAGGAATTAGTTTTTAATTAAGGAAAAATTAATTTTTTGTATTCGGCTAGATTACCATTTTTTAAGTTTAAAAAACTGTTGCCCAAATCTTATTTAGTATTGAAATTTATATTTCTGTAGGAAAGGATTCCCAAGTTCCCTACGCCCTAACCTGGTAAAATTTAAATTTCATTTCTTTTATGCCCGCCCCGATTTTGGGGAAATCCCAACATTTGGGAACTGAAAATACAAAGGAAAGCGTAATAAAAAAAGGGAAGAAGGGCGCTCACTATTAAGTTGTATTGCAATGTTTTCCGCGTGCTGTTTTGGACGCATAATGTTGCTATGTTAAATAATTATGAATGATTCGATGCGGATATTATAAGTATGTGTATTTATAAAAACTTAATAAGATTAAGAAAATTTACGTTTTTCAGTCAAATAATTCATTTATCATAGAAAATATACTTATATAATTCTGTTTTATTATGCAAATAAGAACAAAAAAATATATGGCAGCATAAAACAAGATTTTAAGGTTCAAAAAACGTTTAAAAACACAATTATTTTATCTTCTGATTTTGAAGTTTTTAGATGCGCACTAGACGCTTTCTAGATGCCCACTAGACGCTTCCTCGCCCTTTCCTCTTCTCTAGCCAAAGAGGAGAAGAAGGCAGGTCAGCGTTTTCTCTTCGCAGTTATCGAGTAGAGTGACTTAACTTGGTATCATGAGTTTCGTTATGGGGAGAAGAGAAATGATTGTTGAGAGTACCCTATCGGAACGGTGGAGACATTTGTATCTAGCTGTGTGGTGCTCGACTCTGCTTCTCCGAAGAAAAGGGAAACAGGGTGAACCTCGAAGCCTTGAAATGCGCAACGCGAAACTCTCAGGACTAAACGTCACAATGCTTGAATTAAATATTCCAGGAAAGGGGAGCTTTTCGGCTGCCGAGAGAACTCGCAGCGAGGCTGGAGGCTGCTCGAATCCTCTGCATTAAAGAAGCTCGCCTCGAGCTTCGCGAGCCTTGCCGAGAAAATATGAATGCGTATATATTGTGGATTTTTTTGTTGAGAATTTATTTCTATTGGTTTGCCACTAATATTCCAGAGCAGTAAATTGACATATTATGAAAAATGTGATTGCCATAAGCGAATGGCATAAAGAAATTTCGCTTTTTGTGTATTTTTTTTATTGATTTACGGATAGATAGATTTCAATGTAGAAAATGTAGTCTATATTTGCGGTTTAATAATTAATTCTTGGACATTTTTGTTATTTTTTGTTATTTTGTTATTTTTAAATAATATATCTTTCACTTCTGAACAGACATTTCAACTTTCTACCAAATTAGTTTAATTTTGAAGCAAAAATATGAATTACTAACAAGAAAGTTAATTTTCATCCCAATGCAATAGTTTAATTTTAAACTAAAATAATCAATTTTCCACACAAAATAGAAAAAGTCAACTTGCGCTTCAAGATTTAATTTTTATCCCACAAAAGTGAATTTTGAAACAAAACAAATACATTTACAAGCAAAGTGATGATTCTTCAATTATTACAAGTAATTTTTAAGTGAGCACTTAAAGTTTGAAAGAACTAGTTTTGTTTTTAATGAAGAAGATTTATTTTCATGAAACAAATTAGTTTAATTTTTCATGTACTTCAGTTATAAACGATCATATTAATGAAATAAAAAAAATTCTAATTTTTTGTTCTTACATCTTTTTTATATTTTCATCCATACTGAGCAGTTATTAGTCTTATGCCAAAAATTACTTTCGCGAATTTCATCGAATGTCCACGTTTTGAGACCCCCTGAGTCAGAAAAAACAGTTTTTACGCCGGTGTCAGCCCGTCTCTCCGGCGTCGTCGTCGTTGTTGTTGTTTTTGTGGTTGACTGTGTACCAGATAACTTTTGAAAGACCAAAAAGAAAGATCGAGTTCGGTAACCAGCCATTTCTAATGTCAATTCAAAAGTTAGAGCTTTTTCAAAATGTTTGGGACTACTTTTCTCAGAATATCAAAACTTTATCGACAGCCATTTTTAGTGCACAAAAATATGAACAATTTATCCCAATGACTTTTTTGAATCAAATTGAAAATACCAAAGTTATGGGATTTTCAAAATCCAAAAAACTGAACGAAAATGGACATTTGAAGTCAAAAAAGTGTGAAATGAAAAAAATTGAGGAGAAAAACGTTAATTTTCCAAGGCCCTACATGATTATTTGATTTACTTTTTGAATTTTGCTGGAAGAAATCGAAAATTCAAATCTTGGTCACACAAAAAAAAAGGAATTAAATATTCATCCATAATGACAAGATATAAGTTTTATGCGGACAATGACTTTTGCGAATTTCATCAAATGTCGATGTTTTAAGGCCCCCTGAGTCAGAAAAACAAGTTTATATGTCGGTGTCTGTCTGTGCGGCGTCGTCGTCGTTATTGTTTTTGATAAAATTTTAGATAAAAATTAAAAAAGTTTAAACAAACCAGAATACGAAAATAGATAGATCGACAAAAATTGTGCAACTAAACAAGATCTACAAATTTGTTATAAATTACTTTTTTATGGAATAAGTAGTTTTTGTTTTATTGATGAAAAACATAATTGAAAATCAGAAAATTAAATTGTGTGCAAACGGTACAAGCTACGAGAATAAATAAGGTAACATTTATTCAATGAACAAGGATTTAAACATTTTTTATGAATAGTTTTATTTTTTTATAGAAAGCGGAGTTTTTCTTTAATTGTTAAAAACAAGAATAAATAAATACATACATACATATACATATATATATATATATATACATATATAAGCAAGGCAATGAGAATAAGTATGTTTTAATTTCCATGCATATTTTGAATTACAATGATATAAATTCATTGGAATGTTACATGTTTCAGCGCAGCTAAGAATATAATTTAATGCAAAGTAAGAAGCGAATATTAGATCTGGTCGTTTCTTTTACAATGAACAATAGTTCGTTTTTACAATAAAGTAATATTTTAATTCATGAGAAATGTGAAAATGTGGTATGTTTTCTAGTTTATGAATCTTCTTTAAAATTGCAACGAATTATGTACTGCATATTATACTTTTTAAGTCTTGACAAGATTATGATACAATGGCAAAAAGAAAAGACAATTTTTAATTAATTTTATTATTGTCTTTACCTACATGTATAGACCTAAGGCCAAACTATATCTAACTTTAGAATGTTTTCCTGACAAAAACTGCAAAATACACATTTTATTTTTTTACAGGTATCACTGTGTTCTTCGATACTCCTGTCACTCACTGTGTTCTTCTTGCTTCTGGCAGAAATTATCCCACCGACTTCTTTAGCCATTCCTTTGCTTGGAAAATATTTGCTATTTACTATGATTCTCGTTACTCTTTCCATTTGGATAACTGTGTGTGTTCTCAACGTCCACTTTAGGTAAGATATTCTAACCTATTTATTCTTCTTAGTTATTTTTATCCTATGTATGTTTCTGCCATTAGAGTACGCTTAGTGGCGCGAGATTTATACTCGAAAACGAGATTGAAAAGTTAAGGAACCGATATACGGTGCATTTTCCCGAAAAAATAAACTGTGCCAAATTGAAATTGATTGCTTAAATTCGAGCGGTCGCTCAAAAGCCCCAATGTTTTTTTTCAACAGGCAAGTTCATGAGTTCTTTTTCTTGGATGTATTGCGCGAAAATGATATTTACAGTTAAAGAAATCAAATTTAATTATTATATTATATTGTGTAACTAGGAGGCAAATTCAGATACTTTATGTAACAAAGGTATGATTTACAAGTTATTTATGTCAGACAATAGTGCCAGGAGTATTCTATGCTTATAATCATTGAGTTAGCTCCTCTTATTGTATAAACAGCTACTTTGAGACCTGGAAAGAGACTCAGTGGACACAAAATTTGGCGGCGTCTTTGCGGCATCGTTACAACATCTTTACGACATGCTGTGTCAATGTCGTTTCGGTGTCTTTGCGATACCGTAAAGACATCGTCAGATCATACAACTTATTTACGATATCGTAAAGACACCTTAACGACTGATAAAATGCGTAAATATTGCCCGCGTTAAATACAAAAAATTACCAGCTTAGTCGAATATTAAACTAGAAAAGAGCTCCGAGTCAAATTCGCTTAGAATATAGTATTATATAGCTCATAATATCCAGATCCAAAGAATCCTGAAACATAAGGCCAACAAAAATTCCAGATTTCTGTATAGAGAGGAGAGGGCAACTGTCGCTTCTCGCATGCTGACTAGATGAGTTCCACCGATACTCAATAACTGTTTAGCATCCTGCTCAGGGATCATAGACAGTGTCTGTGTCAATTTGATATTTTGTAGTTTGGGACCCCTTGATCTTTACTATCCATGACTAAAACTGGATATATGGATAGTTTTCCATCGGTGTTGCATCGTAAGGCGCTTTTATGCAGGCTAGTATTTATAAATGGTTGACATTTGGATTCTGCTTTAAGATTTCCATTAGAAACTCACGAAGTAATCGCAATACTTTTTTTTGCAGCGTTAACAATGAAAAAAATGGCATTAACTTCTGCTAAAGGTGACTTCAAGCGCACTCATAATAGCTCAAGTAGTATGTTGCGCGCGAAGTTTAAAAATAAAATTCTATCTCACTTGCATCGCAGAGTTATTGTCTGAGGTTTCCTTTGCTTGACGCCCAGACAAAATTATTAAAGTTACCGACGGAACGTACTTTAAACTACATTCAGCCCATGCGAATGAATGGAATTTATATTTTTTAAAGATTTTAACGCTCCAAGAAAAAGTATTGCGATTATTCCATGAGTTTCTAAAGCAAATTTTAACGTAGAATCCGAATTTCAACAATTTAAAAGTTGATTTTGCTATTTTTTTTGAGTTTTTGAAAGAAGGAACTGAAGAGCAACTCAATGTGATCTTTAAGGGTACTTTGTAGAGTCTCCTTTCGGTCCTCTATTTGTCCTAACTACCAGTTATCATAATTTCTTAAATATCGAATCCTGATTTGACATCATTTTCATATATTCTAAATTCTATTCCCCATCATATTTATCATTCCTAATTTTAATTTAATACAAATTCTGTTTTATTATTTCTATGTTACATTTATTCTAATTATCATTTGGCGTAATTTATTTGTTTTCGAATAACGAATCATCATTTGCCATAATTCCCACTTAATTCAATTGCAATCAGCCAATCAATCAGGATGTTTTAATTTGAATTTCACAACCTTATTTTATACTGAATGGGCTGTAGGTAAGATAAAGTGTTTGTGACATGCCAATTCAATAAAGTGGAAATTATGACAAACGGCTATTCTTGCAAATGAATTTTGGGTTATTTTATTATTCGTGAGAAAAGAAATTATGTCAAATGTCTATTAGAATAAATATAAAATATAATACGTAGAAACTCGTGCAAATAAATATTAGGTCATGTAAAAATGATTAAATATGATATTTATTTTAAATACAAATTCCGAAACCCAGAAATTGTAATTGATGAAAATTAGGTCATGTCATCTGGAAAATTCGAAAAAATGATAACTAACGGCTGTTTGGAAATTAGATTACCGGCTAAATAAAACTTAGGTTAAATGGAATTTGGAGCACATTCATGAGCGACAGTCGAGGTCCCTACTGCAAATTCCTTTGTCGGGCTTCTGTCGAAATAAAAATATATTCCAAATTACAGTTTTAATATCAATAAAATAAAAGTGATTATTAGTCAATTTATCTTTCCATAGATTTCGGTAAAAAAGTGTTTTTTTTTCTACCAAAACACTCGGAAAATGATGCAATATTTGCACTTTTGTCTATTTAATGTTGATTGATATATTTTTTAATTTGGCAGGCTTCTTTTGAAATTAAATTATATTCGAAACTACACTTTTAATATCAATCAAATAAAAGTGATTATCAGTCAATTTATCTTTCCATAGATTTCGGTAAAAGTGTTTTTTTTCCACCAAAAGAGTCGAAAAATAATGCAATATTTGAACTTTTGTTTATTTAATGTTGATTGATATACTTTTTAATTTGGCGGGCTTCTCTAGAAATAAAAATATATCCCAAATTACAGTTTTAATATCAATAAAATAAAAGTGATTACTAGTCAATATATCTTTCATAGATTTCGGTAAAAAAGTATTTTTTTTCTACCAAAACACTCGAAAAATAATGCAATATTTGCACTTTTGTTTATTTAATGTTGACTGATATACTATTTTATTTGGCGGGCTTCTCTCGAAATTAAATGATATTCGAAACTACACTTTTAATATCAATAAAATAAAAGTGATTATTAGTCAATTTATCTTTCCATAGATTCCGGTACAGAAGTTTTTTTTCTAACAAAACACTCGAAAAATAATGCAATATTTGCACTTTTGTTTATTTGATGTTGATTGATATAATTTTTATTTAAAGAGCTTCTCTCGAAATTAAATTATATTCGAAACTACACTTTTAAAATCAATACAATAAAAGTGATTATTAGTCAATTTATCTTTCCATAGATTTCGGTAAAAAAGTGTTTTTTTTTTCTACCAAAACAGTCGAAAAATAATGCAATATTTGAACTTTTGTTTATTTAATGTTGATTGCTATACATTTTTATTTGGCGGGCTTCTCTCGAAATAATAATCTATCCCAAATTACAGTTTTAATATCAAT
Source organism: Belonocnema kinseyi (assembly GCF_010883055.1). Taxonomy (NCBI): domain Eukaryota; kingdom Metazoa; phylum Arthropoda; class Insecta; order Hymenoptera; family Cynipidae; genus Belonocnema; species Belonocnema kinseyi. Next base: position 3,076,427 of record NC_046665.1, on the reverse strand, counting down.
AAAGTAAAAGTAATTATTAGTCAATTTATCTTTCCATAGATTTCGGTAAAAAAGTGTTTCTTTTCTACCAAAACACTTGAAAAATAATGCAATATTTGCACTTTTGTTTATTTAATGTTGATTGCTATACTTTTTATTTGAAGGACTTCTCTCGAAATTAAATTATATTCGAAACTAGACTTTTAATATCAATAAAATAAAAGTGATTATTAGTCAATTTATCTTTCCATAGATTTCGGTAAAGAAGTGTTTTTTTTCTAACAAAATACTCGAAAAATAATGCAATATTTGCACTTTTGTTTATTTAATGTTGATTGATATACTTTTTTATTTGGCTGGCTTCTCTCGAAATTAAATTATATTCGAAACTAAACTTTTAATATCAATAAAATAAAAGTGATTATTAGTCAATTTATCATTCCGTAGATATCAGGAAAAAAAGTGTTTTTTTTTCTACCAAAACACTCGAAAAATAATGCAATACTCGCACTTTTCTTTATTTAATGTTGATTTACATACTTTTTTGTTTTGCGGGATTCTCTCGAAATTAAATTATATACGAAACTTAACTTTTAATATAAATAACATAAAAGTGATAATTAACCAATTGATCTTTCCATAGATTTCGGTAAAAACGTGTTATTTTTCTACCGAAACACTCGAAAAATAATGCAAAATTTGCACTTTT
>NC_046665.1:3074274-3075639 GCF_010883055.1 Belonocnema kinseyi | reverse complement strand
AAAATACTTTTTTACCGAAATCTGTGGATAGATAAATTGCCTAATAATCACTTTTATTTTCTTGATATTATGAGTGTAGTTTCGAATATAATTTAATTTCGAGAGAAGCTCTTCAAATAAAAAAGTATATCAATCAACATTAGATAAACAAAAGTGCAAATATTGCATTATTTTTCGAGTGTTTTGTTAGAAAAAAAAAACACTTTTTTAACGAAATCTATGGAAAGATAAATTGACTAATAATCACTTTTATTTTATTGATATTAAAAGTGTAGTTTCGAATATCATTTAATTTCGAGAGAAGCCCGCCAAATAAAAAAGTAGATGAGTCAACATTAAATAAACAAAAGTGCAAATTTTGCATTATTTTTCGAGTATTTTGGTAGAAAAATAACACGTTTTTACCGAAATCTATGGAAAGATAAATTGATTAATTATCACTTTTATTTTATTTATATTAAAAGTGTAGTTTCGAATATAATTTAATTTTGAGAGAATCCCGCCAAATAAAAAAGTATGTCAATCAACATTAAATGAACAAAAGTGCAAATATTGCATTATTTTTCGAGTGTTTTGGTAGAAAAAAAAAATTTTTTTATTGTGAAATCTACGGAATGATAAATTGACTAATAATCACTTTTCTTTTATTGATATTAAAACTGTAGTTTCGAACATAATTTAATTTCGGGGGAAGCTCTTCAAATAAAAAAGTATACCAATCAACATTAAATAAACAAAAGTGCAAATATTGCATTATTTTTCGAGTGTTTTGTTAGAAAAAAAAACACTTCTTTACCGAAATCTACGGAATGATAAATTGACTAATAATCACTTTTCTTTTATTGATATTAAAACTGTAGTTTCGAACATAATTTAATTTCGGGGGAAGCTCTTCAAATAAAAAAGTATATCAATCAACATTAAATAAACAAAAGTGCAAATATTGCATTATTTTTCGAGTGTTTTGTTAGAAAAAAAACACTTCTTTACCGAAATCTATGGAAAGATAAATTGACTAATAATCACTTTTATTTTATTGATATTAAAAGTGTAGTTTCGAATATAATTTAATTTCGAGAGAAGCCCTTCAAATAAGAAGTATATCAATCAACATTAAATAAACAAAAGTGCAAATATTGCATTACTTTTCGAGTGTTTTGATAGAAAAGAAACACTTTTTTACCGAAATCTATGGAAAGATAAATTGACTAATAATCACTTTTATTTTATTGATTTTAAAACTGTAATTTAGGATAGATTTTTATTTCGAGAAAAGCCTGCCAAATAAAAATGTATATCAATCAACATTAAATAAGCAAAAATGCAAATATTGCATTATTTTTCGACTGTTTTGGTAGAAAAAAA
>NC_046665.1:3072197-3074174 GCF_010883055.1 Belonocnema kinseyi | reverse complement strand
TTTAATGTTGATTGATATACTTTTTTATTTGAAGGGCTTCTCTCGAAATTGAATTACATTCGAAACTACACTTTTAATATCAATAAAATAAAAGTGATTATTGGTCAATTTATCTTTCCGTAGATTTCCGTAAAAAAGTGTTTTTTTTCTAGCAAAACACTCGAAAAATAATGCAAAGTTTGAACTTTTGTTTATTTAATGTTGAATGATATACTTTTTTATTTGGCCGGCTTCTCTCGAAATTAAATTATATTCGAAACTACACTTTTAATATCAATAAAATAAAAGTGATTATTAGTCAATTTATCTTTCCATAGATTTCGGTAAAGAAGTGTTTTTTTCTAACAAAACACTCGAAAAATAATGCAATATTTGCACTTTTGTTTATTTAATGTTGATTGATATACTTTTTTATTTAAAGAGCTTCTCGCGAAATTAAATTATATTCGAAACTACACTTTTAATATCAATAAAAGAAAAGTGATTATTAGTCAATTTATCATTCCGTAGATTTCAGGAAAAAAGTGTTTTTTTTTTCTACCAAAACACTAGAAAAATAATGCAATATTTGAACTTTTGTTTATTAAATGTTGATTGATATACTTTTTTATTTGGCGGGCTTCTCTCAATATTAAATTATATTCGAAACTACACTTTTAATATAAATAAAATGAAAGTTTGTTGAAAGTTTGTATTTTTTGTAGAGAATTAATATTTCAAGGTTGAAAATTCAACTGCTTTGTAGAAAATTCGTCTTGCAGATTGAAAATTTGTGTCTTTTAGCTTAAAGTTGACAGACTTCGTTAATAATTTATTTTCTTACTTGCCGATTTATCAATTTACTCAAAAATTCATTAATTTAGTTCCAAATTCGACTATTTTCTTGAAAATTTAATTAACGTATTGAAGATTGAACGTTGAAAAGGCGATGAATATGTCAAATTTCAACTAATTCTAATCAAAAAAATCTGCTCGCCACGCGGGCATATTGTCGTCGCCAGCTACGGGCGCGGATCGCTTGGCTTGCCAGTTCGAGCGTTCCTAGGGCGCGCCAATGTTGGTTCTCACGCTTCGCGCTCGTTGATGTATTTATCTCGCGCTTCGCGCTTGATTATATATTTGCCTCGCGCTACGCGCTCGGTCTTTATATTTCCTCACATTCTTACGCAAACCTTTTAAAATTAAGACTTAAAGCATCCACCACTGTAATTTTGTGATTGTGAATTCTCTTTTGTTAAAAGAACTTAGCTCGAGGGTTTGAGATCACCTACGGCACTCGACTGACGGCAATCGCACTCCGAGCTCGGTCTTTGCATTTCTTCCGCATTCGTGGACACACCTTTTAAAATCAAAGGTCAACGGGCCGAAAACCGTAATTTTTTAATTTTGAACTCTCTTTTGTTAAAGCTCTTTCGGCTTTAACGAACACATTCTCATCACGTATCTCGTGCTTCGCACTCGATTTTGTCCAAAGTGTCAACTTTCCTACATTGTATACAACACTTTTATATCAAATATGATACATTCTTTATGTAACTCTGCCTGGCATTGCTTATTCAAAAATTGCAAAATAAAGAGCAAATTGTATTGATCATGATTATTTTTATATTTGTTTCTTATTTTTCTTTAAATTGTATTCTAAGCTGCGCTGAAACATGTATCATTGAGATAAATTTATACCATTACAATTCATAATATGTATAAAAATTAAATCATACGAGGGTAGTTCAATAAGTCCTTAGAATGACCAACATATGGCGCGCGAATCGCTCCAAATCATCTGTTTTCAGTCAGCAAAACTCCCGACTAGATATATGGTGCAGTCACAGTCTACGTCTTCTGAGTTTACGTGTTTTTATAACCAATTGAAAAAAGAAAAATTGTTCTTTAAGAAAAATGGAAAAAAACGAGTTCAGAGCGGTAATCAAACATTTTCATTTAAAGGGTTTAACTCCATATGAGATAAAAAATGAATTG
>NC_046665.1:3029753-3072097 GCF_010883055.1 Belonocnema kinseyi | reverse complement strand
AGCTCCAAGGAGATTATGTTGAAAAATAAAAAAAAATTTACCCAAAAAAAATTGTTTTTATACTTCATTCTAAGGACTTATTGAACTACCCTCGTACATTCCTTGTTTTTATAATTTAAAAAATTTTTATTCTTGTTTTTTACAATGGAATAAAAACTACTGCGCATCTGTATAGGGTCTAATAAAGGAACATATATAGGGTTCTATATAGGATCCTATGTCCTCTTTCGTCTTTTCTGTCCTTTTTCCAAAAATTAAATTTTTTAATTTTTAATTTCATTTTTTACAATTGAAAGAAAATCTACTCGTCCTATCTAAAATGATTAATAATAAATTTATAGATCTTTTCAGGCAAACATTTTTTGTATGTTAATTTCAGCTTGGACCTTATGTCGTTTGTTCAAGAAAATTTAATATTTTTATTTTGAATGTTATTTTTTACGTCCAAAGCCAAAACTACGTATCCTATCAAAAATTATAGCTCTTTAATGGATGAACAAGTTTCATCATATTTTTTTCGTAGCTTGTGTCGCTAGTCCAAAAATTTTTATTTTTTATTTTTAGTGTTGTTTTTTACGACTAAAAACAAAATCTATGCGCCCTATCGAAAAGTGATTTATTAGAAATTTGTAGGTCTTTCCGGGGTGCGCAATTTCAGCTTATTCATTTTTTTCGTATCTTGCATAGTTGGACCGAAAAATGGAATTTTTGAATTTTTCATTATTTTTGGTAGTCAAATTTGGAATTTTCAACTTTTTCACCAAATTAAAAAAGTTTTTATGATCATCTTGTAGGGCTTTCAAAAATCAACGTTTTTCTGCTCTTGATTTTTTTTCATATGATGCGTTGTTTGGCTTAAAATTTTCATTTTAGTTTGTTTTTTGGATTTTGAAAATGCTCTAACTCTGATAATTTTCTTTTTACAGAAAAAAGTCATTAAGATACATTGTTTGAGTTTCTGAGTATTATGAATACCCGTACACGGAATTTTGGAAATATTTGGTTTCAAAAAGTTTTGACAGGATCAAATTTTGAATTTTCAACTTTTCGATTAAATTAAAAAAGTTGTTATGATCACCTAGTAGGGCTTTCAAAAATCAACGTTTTTCTTTTCTTGACTTTTTTTCATAGCATGCGTTGTTTGGCTTGAATTGTGCATTGTAGTTCGTTTTTTGGGATTTTGAAAATGCTCTAACTCTGATAATTTTCTTTTTATAGAAAAAAGTCATGAGGATAAATTGTTTGAGTTCCTGAATACTAAAAATAACCGTTCATAGAATTTTGAAATCTTGAAAAAATGTGGTTTTAGACATTTTGAAAACCTTCTCACATTTTGAATTTTGGTCCAAAATAGCTGGGTTACGAACTTGTTCTTTCTTTTTAGACCTTAAAAAAGTGTGCCAAAGAAGAATCCAATCTGATAAATTTTTCGAAAGTTATCGTGCCTACAGAATACAGACGACAGACAGACAGACAAACACCTTCGTAAAAATCGTTTTTTCTGACTCAGTGGGTCTCAAATGTGGAGATTTGATGAAAACCGACAAAGTGAAATTTTACATAAAACCAATAACTTCTCATTAGGATGAGAATGTAAAAAGACCATTACATACGAAATTGCTCTCACTTCGATTACATGAACAGCAACACATTATTAAATTGAACAAAATTTAATTAAATTGTCGAGTTGGAGGAATATGAAACTTTCAAAAATTTTAGATTTTAGCTTTACGGTTTTTCACTGTGATAAATTGCAAAATTACCAAAAAAAAACATGTTTTGTTCATAAAATCAGATTTTGTGGGCGCATAGAAAATTTATAAACATAATTATATTAATTTAATCTTTTTCTTATTGGATGCAAATACATTATTTGATATTTCACGCCCATATTGTGTAGACGAGATATTTGTCAATTTATTATATTTCCCTTCCAACAGGTCAAAATTTTTACCAACCGAATCCTACCAATTTTCGGGTATGAGGTTGTCTTCATACTTGCCAGGGGGCACTAGACTGTATTTCCGAATTTCTTATAGATGTCACTGCAGTCATTGTCGTGCTCAACCAAACCTACCGTTTCGCCTTAAGTAGTATGCTCCTACTGAAAGAATACGCACTTCAAGTCGCGTTCAGCCTATGTTAATGGTCGGTATTGCATTTTAAAAATTTTTTAGCGCTGCAAAAAAAACTATTGCAATTATTCCGTGACCTTCTCACGAAAAATTTAACGTAGAATCCGAATTTCAATAAATTAAAGGTTCATCTTACTGTTTCTTAGAGTTTTTTTGCATGATAGGGAAAGAATACTATAAGGGTACGATGAAGAGTATACTTTCCGTTCATTCGGTCTACCAGTGTCACAACGGAAAAATATAGTTAAGCGAGATTTTTTCGAAAAATAAGTTTTTTATATCAGTGAAATTTTGCCGAATATTTGTGAGAGAAGTCCAATACATCACGAAATACTAGGAAAGAATGTAAGCAAAATACTTTGCGGATCTTTTGTCTGGCAAAGTGGTCGAGTGCGCTGCTTTGTTAAAAAATCAAAACTCCGCATGTACCAGCATGCGCTGTACGTGAATTCTCAAGTTGTAAATGTGTCGAGTCGCGCAAAGATGTCCAAGCGAAAAAATCCGCAAACCACATTGGTGAAATTCGGCATGTCTTGTATGGCGTTTGCAACTTTTTCTTGTTGTATTGAGGACCGACGCTGGATAATTTTACAGAAAAACACTTCGCAAGTTACTTTGCGTATATCTTAGCTGGGACTTGATTCCAGAAAAATCCACAAGTACATTTTTTAATAGAAATTGTTTGAATAATACATTTTTTCTTGCAGAATCAAAAAGAGTACACGCGTTTTATTAAAAAGAGGTAATTTCATTATTAAAAATGTTTTCCCATACTAAAGTTCTTAGCGCAAATAGTTTTTCTTGAATATCTCCGCACAGAAAAAACTGAGGCTAAAAAATTTTGCGGGAAATCATTAATTCGTAATAAAGTCAGCTAAGGACAGGGTAATGTCGTTCGGATGATTGATAATTGAGTGAAGTATACCTGATATTACCCTGGAGGAGGCTAATTTACAGGCGAAGTATCACATGCTGCCTTTATATTTAAAGAAGCGCATATAAATATTGAATTATGACATACTTACGACTACAAAGTACTCCAAAAAGATGATACAGGACATTTATTATCAAATTTCTGGCCAAATTGTTGACTCAGAACACTTTATTCGCTAAAATAATGTTGATAACAGGCACACTGCTTAAAAGTCACCATGATCTATAAAGTTAGTAGGTGCGTTGAGAAAAAACAAAGTAATGTTTCGGCTTGGGAATTTCTGAAGATGATTGTCACAGGGAAACTTTTCATTATATCTCTAAAATAAATTATTTTCCATTTAACCACAGGCATCTTTGCATATCAATGGTTAATTATAAATTTTAGGATAATGGCCAGGTACATATTTATTGAAAGTGCGGGATCGGTACTTGCACTGTTGACAATGTGCTTGAACAAGATTATTTGACCGATCGAGTGCAGTAGCAAAACTACCCAAACTTGAATTTACCGCCAATTTATGTAAATCGAGTCAGTAATGTACGAACGCGGATATCTCTGGTATGCGCAGCCGTGATTTCTATTCATTTATAAATTATGTTAACCCATCTGTCATCAGCGTCAACTTAAAGATATAAAAGGATCACTACTGCACATTTCAGAGATATATGCGTTCATACATCAATTAGTAATTAAAATTTGAGGTTATGCTCACTTCCAATCGTACTCGTAAATTCTCAACCAATTTATCTACTCATTATATGCTCAATTCACGAAAACAACCGACGTTTAGTTAATCTCCAACTAAATTTCTAAGAAAAATTTTTGAAAATTAGTGTGGTTTTCTCCATAGCATAGCACTAATGAGAGCGCGCGTGAAATCGCATCCTGAAACCTGCAGTACGACTCCGATGCTGTTCCGAAGTCGAAAATCGAACGAGCCTCTCTTTCTATGCCCATACGTTAGAAAAAGAGGTCTACTTTCGACACGGTATCGGAGTTCCACTGCTGGCAATTTCTCCACTGTATCAGCCATTATAACCTTCCTGGGGTAGGATTATGAAGCCCTGCCAGTGTTGCCAGATGGTCCGATCGTCCTTCCACCGAAGACAATCCAGATTCTACTAGATTCTACCTAAATGGAAATTTTTTCAACTTAATCGATATATAGTACTTTTTTACTATTTGTAATCGATAAAATCGATTATCGCTTCCTGACGACGTTTAACTCATAAATTCGATTGAGAGTAATTTAAGTAATTGAAAAGAGGTGGAGATTGAAGTTTGATCAAAGTTTTTTCCTGCGCAGAAAAGTATCAGAAATTTTAAGTCGAAATTTGAATAAAAATATGGAAGATTGTATAAATAAATTTGTTAATAGCGAAGAAGATAAAGATGATTAACAGTCGACATACGTGCATAAATAAAAACGATATTTATTAGCAGAAGCAATTTATTACAACTTTTTTTCGTGACAACCACGAAACTTGCACATTTTTCCTATACTGGCTACAATAGCGATCAACTAGGAACTTTCAAAACGACCTTCACGGCTTAGAATGTGTTCCGAAAGTCGATTGAGTTCTCATTGAGATAAGTTTTGTGTGTCAGAACACATCTTTGGTGTCTTCCACTCTGGCGGGGTTTGAATTCCAATTAATTTAGTGGAAATTCCACTGATCTGGCAACACTGTGCCCTGCTCCAATTTAATGGATAAAATTTTTCTTTATATCGCATCAATTTAGGTACAGATTTTTGTTTGTTTTAAAACGATTGACTGCGGGGATCTCTTTATACCTTTTAAGGCAAAAAAGGAGAAGCAATATTCGATAATTGAGAATTCCTCCCGACTTCTCGATTGTTGGCGTCATCCCTCTTTTTCTGGCACGTAATATAAAAAAAAGAAATAGGTGTAGTCGTTCGTTTGAAAACGATCAAACATCTCTGTTAACTGACTACAACTCTCTATTTCTATCCTACTAAATCTGGTCTGAGTTCATCTTTGTCTTTATATTATGAAAAGACGTAAAGATAGCTCAAAGACTAACCTTTCTAACAAGGCGACGGAATGCTTGTTTACAAGCATTCCTTTCTCCTGTGTGAACTGTGCGAGTGAGGAAGTACCGATATATATTTATCGTCATAGAGATTTTTATATTAATTTTAAGGACCCTGGAATTTTCGAGCACATAAATTTTAAAGTTACTGAAATTTTAAAGGACCAATGTTAAATTTGCCACGCTTAAAGGTGGCTCCAATCTTGGATTAAGAAAGTGTCTATAATTTCACTAACAAAACTCTTAAACACCCGTCCCACGTGTACTGAAAACGTAGGCGTGAAGCAGAAACATATGAGAGTAAAAGAGATAAATAGATCTGTCCATCTCTTTCACTCTCGTGAGTTTTTTCTTTACGCTGACGTTTTCTGCGCAAATGGGACTGCACCTTTACAAGAGAAAGAGTTATATTATATTGCAATGGACATGTGCCACTACTTTTTCGTGTAGGCTTCACGGGCTCTTTTACACCTTCCGTCAAACGTTCTTCGTCAAAACCAACATATCAGAATATCCATTCACACCTTCGGAAAATTCGAATAAATCTAGTAATATTTTAGTTATCTTCTGAAACACACTGAATGATCACTAAAATATTAATAGATTTGACTGAATTTACCCAAGATGTGAATTGATAATTTGATATGTTGATCATTTGACAACCGATTGACGGAAGGTGTGAAAGAGCAATTAAGGCGCTTCCTCGGGATTGAAAATTAGCTTGTGTATTACTCAAACAAGCTCTTCTCCTAAAGTTCTGAATAGTTTGATTTCATATTTTAACCAGAGAATATAAATGCCGAAATACAGGATCAAGCAGATTCAAGAACATAGATAAAAAAATTATGAATCTATGATTGCAGAGATTTAATGAAAAATTGGGAAAAAGGAATTGCTCAAGAAAAGGCTGCGAATTGTAAACCTTTCAAGTTTCAACTATAAAAATAAAAAAAAATCGAAATTCCATATACTTTTCCTATTCAACAATTTTCAATTCTGGGCGCAGCATCTTTTTTGCAGAATTTTTCGTCATAGAATTGGAGAAGAGAGAAAAAAGGTGTATCCAGAACTTGAACGGATTAATCGATTTTCTTTTATATTTTTTGTAATCGTCTCGTCGTTATGTAGTAAAACGAATGCAGAATATTGAAATTAAATCCCTTAATATTTAATCTGTTTTAATTTCTTTAAACCGACTGTAGTCTCTAACAATAGGAAGTTGAGTGAGGCATGACAAGCACTCAATATAAATCCTGGACTCGATCCTAGGTTTACGATGTTTAAAGTATCGTCGAAAAAATAACACTCGCCCGAGTAAAATGCTTCGACTTGAATTTCCTCCAATCAAGACATGCTGAAGTCGAAAAGGTCGACTTGAGCATGTCTCAGTTTTGAGACGGACCCAAACTTTAATTTATGTTTGGAGACAAGTTTCTATGTCTTGAAGAAATAAATTTATCTCGTGAGTCAAATTTTTATGACTCCAACACGAGCGGTTTATAAGTTCGAGTATATAGCTGTCCTAAAAAAAAGGTCATTTTGACTGTCATAAAAGCTAATCTTTGTTAATGATTAAACAATCTTGTATAATTTAGCAAATATATATATTCAATCAACTTATTTACGGATTTCTAACAGTTTAGGTGATCCTTCTAGAAAGTTACAACTTTCATTTTTTTGAAGGAAATTTCTAAGGGCTATACTCGTTCAGAACCACAGATTCTGAATTTTTTAATTGAAAATAACTAATTTAATAATTACAATTTCTTCATTCATCAATTTTAATCTCATTCATGAGCTGAAAAAGGTTTGTATTAAGGCATATATACTTGAGACAAGTAAACGTCGTCTTAGCCAAGACAAGGCTTGACTTGAGACAAGTAAACGGCGTTTCAATTTTCAATTAATTGGAATAAAAGAAGAACCAGACCCTTTTCCAAAAAAAAGCTGTATGTTTTATTCTGTATTTAGAGATTAATATTCTCTGGTTAAAATGTGAAATCAAACAATTCAGAATTCTAGGAGAAAAGCTTGTTTGAGTAATACATGGGCTAATTCTCAAGCTTGAGGAAGCGCCTTAAACGATCTAAAGAGACTTTAGTGGTATGCTGACGTGGATAACTCTCGCAAGCATAGTAGTTTGCTCCAGTATTTTTTAGGTTATGTGAACCTGTCCTTCAAGCGAAAAATACACAGAAGAAATTACTGCGCATGCTACAGATATCTGCACCCTTGCTCCACTGCTCGTGATCTCAGTGCTTCCAGTTGCGGATCACAGCCGCAACTGCATATGCAGCGCATTCGCATCCTTATCCGATTTTCATCGAGTGCTTATTTGAAATAATTAAGCATGCAAATCAATTTTCTCCAAATGTATAGCAATTAAAAAGTACAACAATATTTAATAATTATTTAAATTTTACATTGATGAAGAACGGTATTCCTTCCTTTGAATTTAAAATCATGAATTCCTTTATAAAAAGTAAAATCAAACAATAAATTAACCAAATCAAATAAATTAATTTGATTGATTCGGCAATGATAATACATCATAAAAAAAATTAATGTATACATTGAATAATTTCAGAAAAAAGAACAATTTAGAAACAGTGATAGTGCCGATGCGACGTATGCGCAGTAAGGTTAAGGAGCCCAATTGGGAGTACTGCGTCGAATATATTATAAGCCTAGATGCGGCACGGGTATAGTTCGAGGAACTTATTGTAGACGGCGTTCCCGGCGAAAATTGCCCGATCCTCCCATGCCCCTGAACCCGCAGATCACGCCATTCAACTACTTTACCCCCACACACTTCTCCCGTCGAACAAGTCCACCCAATAGCCGATACTCAGTCGGTAAATACTTGAAAATATAAAATAAAAATTTTATATTAAAGATTTTTTAAATTATTATTTTAATGAATGAACCAATTATTTGAATAAATTTTTCATCAAGAAAATATGTAGCTTGGTTGAATTAAAATGTAATTGTATCGTAATAAATATTTTCAGCTGCTACATTTTTTATGTGAAAAATTAGTCAATTTGCAATTAAAATTTACCATCTATAAATAATATTATTTTGTTTTTTGACATAGAGGTGGTAGAAATTCTACTAAATCAAATTATACATTTGAAAATTCAACAAACTAGAATAAGATGTTCGCTTGTATACACGCGAAAATTTTATACACTTATATTTATTTAAAAAATTAAAAGTTTTAATTGATAAACATATTGAGCTGAAGTTGAAAATAATTAATTTTTAAATTATCATCATTTATGATTGATAAAGCATTAGAATTGTCCGAAATTTAACACCACTGTTTTTTAACGGATCTCCACGTTTCGAGACCCCGCAATCAGAAAATCAGGTTTTCACGATGGCGTATGTCTGTCTGTCTGTCCGTCCGACCGTCTGTCCGTAAATACGATAACTCTCGAAAAAATGAACGAATCAAATCCATCTACGTCACACTTTTTAAGGTTTTAAAAGAAAGGACGAGTTCTTTAACCAGCCATTTTTGATAAAAATTGAAAAAGTTAGCGCATTTCGAAAATTGTTGAGACCACTTTTGTTCTGAATTTGAAAATTCGATGTACGAATATTTATAGTGCTAAAGAGTAGAAACAATTTATCCTTATGACTTTTTTTTATAAAAAGAAAATTCTCAGAGTTATAGCATTTAAAAAATTTTAAAATCAACCGAAAATACAAATTTTAAGCCAAAAACCCACGATATGAAAAAGAATCAAGAGAAGAAAAACATTGCTTTTTGAAAGCCCTACAAGATTATCATAACAAATTTTCGGATTTCCTTGGAAAATCTAAAATTCGAAATTTGATTGCACAAAAAATAATTAAAAATGAAAAATTCCATTTTGTGGTCAAACTATGTAGGATACGAAAAAAGATGAGTTTAACAAAATGGTTATCCTAAAAAAGATCTACAATTTCGTTAAGAGTCACTTCTTGATAGGACGCCTACTTTTGTTTTATTCGTGAAAAATAGCATTGAAAAAAAATACAAATGTGTGGAAAAAATGACGAAAGTTACGAGAAAAAGAAAGATTTAACAAAACCTGTCACGATGAGAATGTGTACCTCAAAGCCTACAGAGCTTTGAGAAACTTAATCTTTGACCATACTTAATTAAGTTGACAATTCAGAATATCAGAACGCATAAAAATACTGCCACCTAAAAGAGATCTTTTTGACAAAGTTTTATTCAAGTATTCCAAATGCAAAGAATAAACATCCGAGCGCGAAGTGCGAGGTAACCCATTATCGAGCGAGAAGCGCGAGACTACACTGTCGCGCGCCCTAGGGCGCCCCAACTTGTGAGCGAAGCGAGCCGCGCGCGATGACAATGTGCCTGCGATACAAATTTTAAATCATAGTTTGAGCGCGTCTAGGGCGCGCGTCTGTTGGGTCTCACGCTTCGCGCTTGGACATTAATTCTTTGCATTTGGAACTTTTGAATGAAACCTTATCAAAAGTGTCTCTTTTATATCGCAGTATTTATATGCGTGTTCATATTCTGAATTTTCTATTTAATTAAGTATAGTTAAAGATTAAGTTTCTCAAAGCTCTGTAGAATTTGAGATACTCATTCTCGTCATGACACTCGTGCTGCGCGCTCGATTTTTGACAAGCATTTGTAAATTTATATTTTCTGAACCATCTTAAAATAAATAAAAAAACTACAATCCTTTTTACATTCTCATCAGAGAAGGTATTAGATTTGTGTAAAATTTGACCCCCCCCCTCCCGAGTTTTTGCCAAATGTCCACGTTTTGAGACACATTTTGAATAATTTTGAAACCACTTTTTTCAAAATTAAAAAATTCTCTGTACGGTAATTCATAGTATTCAAAAAGTCAAACAATTTATCCTGACGACTTTTTTCAAAAAATCAAAAATTACCAGAGTTACAGCATTTACAAAATTCCAAAAAACACACGAAAATGAACATTTTATGCCAAATAACGCGCGATATGAAAAAAGTAAAGAGAAGAAAAATGTTGCTTATAGAATGCCCTACAAGATTATCATAACAGCTTTTTGAATTTCCTTGAAAAATCCAAAATTCAAATTTTGACGGCATACAAAATAATGAAAAATCAAGAAATTACATTTTTCAGCCAAACTATGCAAATTACGGTAAAAGATGTGGGGTTTAAAAAAACTTAACTTTTCATGTTTTTGATGCTATTTTTTCATGATTTAAACTAAAAACAGAACTATTAAAAGATTATTCGTGGCAAATAAATCATTTTTACATTCTCATCAGAGAAGGTATTAGGTTTGTGTAAAATTTGACCTCCCTAGCTTTTGTCAAAAGGTCCATGTTTTGAGACCCCTGAATCCGAAATAAGGTTTTTAGGAATGTGTTTATTTGTATGTCTATCTGTGTGTCGTTATGTTTGTCTTTATGTCTGTCTGTCTGTGAGCACGAGAACTTTTGACAGAAATCAATCTATTAGATTGGCTTTTGGTACACTTTTTTAGTGTCCTAACCCAAATGCCAAGTTCGTTAGTCAGACATTTTGGATAAAAATACTAAAAGTGAGCCCATTTTGAAAATTTTTGAGTACACATTTTTTCATGATTCAAAAATTCTATGTATAGTTGTTCATGGTACTTAAAAAGAAAAAGGTTACTTTTCGATAACCCTACAAGATTATCATGTAAACTTTTTAAAATTTTTCGAAAAATTCAAATGTTGATTGCACGAAAACTAATTAAAAATCAAAAATTGCATTTTGCAGTCAAACTATGCAAGATAGGGAAAAAAATAAAAAGACTAACATTGTGCACCCAACAAATATCTACAAATTTGTTATTAATCACTCTTTATAGGACACATAGTTTTTGTTTCATGCATAAAAAAAACCTTGGAAATATAAAAATTAAATTTTCAGACACACGACACAAGCTAAGCCAAAATAAATAGATAACATTTTTTCACCGAAGGTGGAGCAATCAAATGTTTGTAAATGGTTTTTTTACATTCTCATCAGAGAAGATATTAGATATGTTTAAAATTCAAGAACCCGCCCCCTCCCCCCAGTTTTTGTCAAAGGTCCATGTTTTGAGACTTCCTAAATCCGAATAATAGGTTTTTACGAGTGTGTCTGCCTGTCTGTATGTATTTATGCCTGTCTGTCTGTCAGCACGATAACTTTTGAAAAAATAATTCCAATAGATTGGCCTCTAGTACAGTCTTTAAGTGTCCTAAACTAAATTTAAAGTTCGTTAGCCAGCCGTTATGGGTAGAAATTCAACAAGTGAGCGGTTTTCGAAAATTGTTGAGACCATTCTTTCAAAATTCAAGAATTCTCTGTACGGTTATTCATAGTATTAAAAAAGTCGAACAATTCATCTCATGACGGTTTCATAAAATTAAAAATGATGAGAGTTATAGTATTTACAAAATAAGTAATGGAAAATCCGAAAGCTACATTTTTTCATGCAACATTTTCACAGTATATATTTCAAATATTTTCAAATATAATAATGCATTTTCAAAAAAAAAAATATATATATGTGTGTGTGTGTATGTGTGTGTGTGTCTGTGCAAGTATACATAATTTAGAATTTAAAAAACGGTAAGGCTGCTCAGTGGACCGTATATGTAAAATTTAAATCATAAAGAAAACATTGGAAATGAGCAAATTCACTAAATGGAAAAACGACAAAAGTTGCAATAGAATATTGAATAACCAATTTTTCTAAAAAGAATGTGCATTTTTTTAAACAGGACAATGAAATTTTTGTCTGTTTTAATACCAATGCAAGTTACGAATGATAATAATATACATTTATGGGAATGATATAAAATTGCAGGGAGAAACTCGAGTGCGAAGCACGAGATACGCGATGGGAATGTTTTTTAAAGCCGAAGGAGCTTTAACAAAAGAGAATTCACAATCAACAAATTACTGTTGTCGATGCTTTTGAATTTTTTACATATCTCGCTTCTTTTGGCGTAATATTGGAATTTTCTATTTTCTGCATATTACTTACGATATATAAAAATAAAATTACGAGTCTTATTGGAAACACAGTGGGCACAAGCGTTAAAGAACATCTTTAGAACGGCTTAAAAATGTCAGAAGCCAGTCCATATAACGTTCCATAAACATTCAATGTTCCAGAGACGTTTTAAAGACGAAATTCGAACATAAAACGTTTTTATAACATTGTTTGGTCTAACTTAGGACAGTTTTTAATACGTTCAAATTAGTCTTTTGACTTGTAAGTCCAAAAAACGTTTTTAGGAATTTCCAATTACGTTCTCAAATGTTGTGTCCACTGGGAAGTGGTTAAAAGGCATTTTGTAGAAGTTTTCGAAACCTATAATTTCTCTTTGAGACTTTTTGTCTTATTTTGCATCATTTGGTTTGAAATTTGAATGTTGTGGTTTCAAATTTCGGGCAATATTAATACTTTCTGAATAATAAATTATAAGAATGTTATAAATTATTACAAATTTGTAGCTCTTTTTCGGCTAAAAAATTTTTGTTAAATCATTTTTTTTCGTAACTTGTGTCGTTTTTCCACATGTTTTTTATATTTGCAAGGTTTTTTTCGCGAATAAATAAAAAAGTACGCACCCTATCAAGAAGTGATTATTAACGAAATTGAAGATCTTTTTTGGGATCAAAATTTGTGTAAATTCATTTTTTTTCGTATCCTAAATAGTTGGACCACAAAATGGAATTTTTCATTCATTTTTTTTAAAATAAAAATTAAGCTTGTCGATTTTACAAGAAAATCCCCAAAAGTTTTTATGATAATCTTGTCGGGCTTTCAAAAAGCAATGCTTTTCTTCGCTTGACTTTTTTTATATCGTACGATGTTTGGCTTAAAATTTTGATTTTCGAGTGATTTACAAAATTTTGAAAATGTGGTAACTCTGAGAATTTTCTTTTTATCAAAAATAAAAAAAAAGACATAAGGATTAATTTGTTGGCTTTCTAAGTACTATTAATAGCCGCGCATACAAATTTTAAATATATGTAAAAAAATGGTCCCAAAAATTTTGAAAATGCTCTAACTTTTTGAATTTTTATTCAAAATGGCTGTTGAACAAAATCTTCCTTTATTTTAGGACATAAAAAGTGTGCAAAAGATTGATTTGATCCGTTCATTTTTTCGAGTTATCGTGTTTACGGACGGCCGGGTGGACAGAAAGACAGGCCGACGCCATCGTAAAAACTTTATTTTCGGATTCAGGGAGTCTCGAAACGTGGAGATCCATTGAAAAATAGCGGTGTTAAATTACAGCTAATTTTAATTATTTCTCGATGCTAAATTAGGAGAAGGAAAAAAATTAAAGGCTCTTTCTTTTTTTTTTATTGATTTCAATTTTTAAATCGTCTGAATTCATTAAAATAAAACGCTGATACTTTTCTCTGTAATATTGATATTTTATCCAATATGAAACAAATTGAAAATAAATTTCCTCAAGTACATTCTCAATATACTTGTTCTCTCCCTAGCGGACCGAAGGAACCGAAAGGAGCCTCTACAAAGTACCCGTAAAAAAACTACTCGAAAAAACAGAAAAACCATCTTTTAAATTGTTGAAATTCGAATTCTACGTAAAAATTCCCTGTAGAAGGTCACGGAATAATCGCAATAGCTTTTTTTGCAACGGTAAAAAGTTAAAAAAAATATGACGTATAACGCCTGTTGACTGCTACTTATAGACGATGCGTTTAAAGTGTAGCACTCAACAGGCGTACATACGTCTTATATTTATATTTATATTAACATACGTCTTATATTTTTTCTAACTTTTTACCGTTGAAAAAAAAACTATTGAGATTATTCCGTGACTCTTATAGGGAATTTTCACGTAGAATTCGAATTTCAACCATTTAAAAGTTGATTTTTCTGTTTTTTTGAGTATTTCAAAAAGGAACCGAATGGGGTATTTACGGGTACTTTGTAGAGGCTCCATTGGGTTCCTTCGGTCCGCCAGGGCTGTCATTCTTTTAATTGTGTATTTTTATGCTTAACAAATATTAAACTATACGTTATAAAGGGTTGGGGGTCAAAGGAAGTAACGTTACAAACTAAGATAAAATTCAGTATGTTTCTTATTCACTTTTAAATAATTGTTATTTTTTCTTTGTTTTTAAGAAACCGATTTTTCACGTTTGTTCCCTCAAATGATTTTTGGTAAAATAGTCTAATATTATATTTTTGGTTCGGAATTGTTTACAAATTCTAGTATTCAGTTGTCAATTTTATTATTTTGTGAAAAATGCAACTATTTCGTTCAGAAGTCACATTTTTTCGTTAGAAATTCAGAAGCTTGGTTAAACGTTAAACTACTTTATAAAAAATAATTCTTTTGGTTCTAGATTACCTCTTTAGATCACCTCTTTGGTCGTAAATTAATTATTCTATTTTTATCAAATTAATCTTCTGTGGATAAAAAATCATTGTTTAGGTTAAACTGTATTTCAAATATTTTGTTGAAAATTCATTTTATTTATTGTTAAGAATTATTTTTGTAAATGCTCCTTTGTATTTGAAAATTCATGTATATTGCTGAAAATTTGTTTTTTTTTTTTCTAACAAAAATAAGTTTTCTGCGTTGAAAGTTCATCTTTTAAGATTAAAAATGCAACTGGTTGGGTCTCAATAATTCTAATGTGGTTGATGATTCAGAAATTTGGTAAAAAAATTGAACTATTCGGTTGAAAATTAAGTTTTTTATATCAAATTATACCATTTTCATAATAATTAAATTATTTTAATGAAAATTTTAACTTTTTAGTAGAAAATTAACTTTTTTCTTTAAAAACCATATTTTTAGTTGGAAATTCAACCTTCTTATAGGTAATTCGTACTTTCGGCTTTAAAATTCCACATTTTTGATAATAGTTAATATAGTTTGTTGAAAACTCATATCATTTTGATTGATCATTATTATTTTGCTAGAGAATTTATTTCTTTGGTTAAAAAATTTAACTGTTTGGTTGGAAATTTATCTTTTTTTAGTTGAAAATTCAACGGCTTGTTTGAAAGTTGATCTAGTTCATTTAAAATTTATATTTTTAATACTCACCTTGATATTTGGGGTTTACTCTTTTGTTGAAAATTCAATTAATTGATCTAGTTGAAAATTAGTTTTTTTTAACACATAACAGTTTTCTTGACACTTTAGGTTTTTTGTTTTGTTCAAAATTATTTTTTTCTGAAAATTGCACTTTTCAATTTTTGTTAGAAATGTATCCTTTATAAGTTTAAAATTCAATTATTTGGTGGAAAATTCGTTTATTTTGTTGAAAATTTATCTTTTTGGTTGAAAATTAATTTTCTTGATTTTTGTTCATCATTTGTTTATTAAAAATGCAATTGTTAAGGTCTTAGTTAGTCTAGTTTGATTTAGGATTTAACAATATGGTAAAATATTAAAGTTGGATTCGGTTGTAAATGAACTTTTTCGTTAAAAATCCATATTGTCTGTTTTAATTAAACTAGTTGATTAAAAATGAAACTATTTTAATGTATTTTGTTCAAAATTCGTGTTTGTTAAATATATATTTTTTAATCGTATTTTTTCAAGATTTACCTCTTTGGCTTGAAATTAAATTTTTTTTTGACAATTCGGTTCTTTCGTTGTTCAAAATTACTTCTACCTCTGAAAATTGCAACTTATCTATTTTTGATTAGAAATAGACCCCTTATAAGTTGAAAATTCAACTATTTGGTAGAAAATTCAGGTAGTAATTCTTGGTAGGAAATTTTTTACAAGTATGAAACAGTATACATATTTTTACAGGAAAACACCAATGAATAAAATAATTTTTAAAATACTAAGAAATTCAGGTGACCGTTTTAATCAAGGAAACAAATTTGCTGTCATTTTCCGGCTCGCAGAAAATGATTGAATTCTTCTTAGTTCTTTGGAATTCTTTTCTTTTCCATTTTGTTGTTGTAATAGTTTTAGTTGCTGGGATATATCACTATAAGCCTTATATATCTGTTGAATAATTCTGGATTATTCGAATTCTTTGAATTATTTATAAACTATTTGGATTTCTTTGAAGTTGGAAATTCTGATCAGCGTAATAATTGCAAGTGGTTCACTGCACTTAAACTTTTAAAATTAAGTTTTGATTCAATTAAAGACCACCGACATAAAAACTTTTTTTTCTGACTCGGGGGTCCTCAAAACGTCGACATTTGATGAAATTCTCTAAAGTGATTTTTTGCATAAAACTTATACCTTCTCATTATAGATGCGAATGCAATAATTCATCATTCTTTTTGCGATTAAAATTTGAATTTTCGATTTAAAAAAAAATAAAATTCAAAAAGTTAATAAAATAATCATGTAGGGCCTTGAAAAAGTAAAGTGTTTCTTTTTTGAACTATATCTAATATCACGCTTTTTTGGCTTCAAATGTCCATTTTCGTTTGGTTTTTTGGATTTTGAAAATCTCCTAACTTTGGTAATATTCATTTGATCAAAAAAAGTTGTACTGATAAATTGTTCATATTTTTATGTACTGTAAATGGCTATCGATAGAATGTTTAAATTTTGAAAAAGCTCTAACTTTTTGAATTTTTATCAAAAATGGCTAACTAACGAACACGATCATTTTTTCTTGGCCCCTGTAACTGTGCGCCAAAGCACAATCCAATTCGACTATATTTTCGAAAGATATCCGGTATACAAACCAACAACGACGACGCCGGACAGACAGACACCGACGTAAAAACTTGTTTTTCTGACTCAGGGGGCCTCAAAACGTCGACATTTGATGACATCTGCTGAAGTGATTTTTCGTATAAAACTAATACATTTTCATTATAGATTCGAATGTAATAATTAATTATTCTTTGTGCGATCAAAATTTGAATTTTCGATTTTCTTCAACAAAATTAAAAAAGTTAATAAAATAATCATGTAGGGCCTTGAAAAAGTAAAGTTTTTCCCCTTTTGAATTCCAAATTATTCCTAAAACGTCATGATAAAAAATTGTTAATATTTTTCTATGTACTATAAATGGCTGTAGATGTAATTTTAAATTGTTGAAAAAAGTGATCTGAAGAATTTTAAAAAAGCTCTCACTTCTTGCATTTTTATCAAAAATGGTTGGTCAACGAACTCGACCTTCCATTTTGGTCCCTTCAACTGTGCGCCAAGGCATAATCCAATCTAACTTTTCTTTCAAAAGTTATCCGGTATACAGACGACGACAACAACAACGACAACGGCGGCGGACAGGCTGAAAACGACGCAAAAACATTTTTTTCTGACTCGGGAGGCCTCAACACGTCGACATTTGATGAAATTCTCTAAAGTGAATTTTCGCATAAAACTAATATCTTCTCATTATAGATGCGAATGTAATAATTCATTATTCTTTGTGAGATTAAAATTGGGATTTTCGATGTTTTTTTAAGCAAATTCAAAAATTTATTAAAATAATCATGTAGAGCCTTGAAAAAGTAAAGTTTTTCTCTTTCTGCCATGGAATAGTTAATCGACACAACAAGCACTACTGGAGTATTGAAAATCGGCAGTGGCTTCGTGAAGTTGA
This sequence comes from Belonocnema kinseyi, assembly GCF_010883055.1. Classification (NCBI taxonomy): domain Eukaryota; kingdom Metazoa; phylum Arthropoda; class Insecta; order Hymenoptera; family Cynipidae; genus Belonocnema; species Belonocnema kinseyi. The sequence goes on along the minus strand of NC_046665.1, from coordinate 3,054,398 downwards.
ACACCAGCGTCCATGAACTTTCGACGTATGGTGTTGAAACGGTTCAGTATTAAAATAATTCAAAATTTATTCAATCTAATAAAGAGAGGGCGAGAAATAAAATATGTGCGTTACTGCGGCACCTGTGCAAATTCCCATGTGAATGAATTATATAGGTCACACAGATAGCTGTGCGAAACAGGTGCCGTTGCGTGTGCCACCACTCGAAAAGTGGGGACCTAGAAGTTCGCGAGAACGGGATCACTATCATCACCGAATTACGACGAGGAAGTTAGTCGCCGCTAATCACTCTAAGTAAGGACACGTTCAGCATCCGGCTCCATCTTTAATTCCGGGTGATTGTAGATCTACTAGGAATTCCGTTCTCCAGCGATCAAAAACAGCTTTACAGGTAGCCACCAGTAAGGCAGTAGCAATGATTGCGAGATATTTTGAATGGATCCAGGAATTTAATTAAAAAATAAAACAACTTGGATCACTAAAGGGAGTAAGAGGTGTTGGGAAATGTTCTTTTAGTGCGCGGGCGTTTTCACGTGATCTGTCGGGGTGCATACTTTCGAGAATTGAACCGGAAGCTCAGGCTTTTTCTTCCTTTTCAACCCATTTTCTTGGGGGTTCAGAAAGGCCGGCTCAATTGGCTCAGCGATCTCATTGAATTTTCAACCCGTTCTCACACGGGGGTTTATTCAGTGATTTCGTGGTGAACGTGAATATCACCAGATCGCAAATCTATGAACAATTAATCAATGATTAATCATGGATTAATTAAAATTGTGATCGCCAAGAAAATTTTGTGAGACTTAGGGATTGAGTAAATCCCCAAAATAAACTCTAAAATTTTCTATTCGATCAGTATCGAAAATTAAAAGCTAGAAGTCTATATTAAATAAATAAATAAAATTGCAACTAAAATCATAAATGATAGGAAAGCAGAACGAAGTCTCGTCGGCAAATCTGGCACTTGAATTTTCACGAGACTGATTCCTACTTGAGTTACTTATGTAATATTAAACCGCAATCCTTTCTACCGGGAGGGGAAAAAATAGGAATTGGCTTGGTAAAAAACAAGAGAATAGCACCCCGTTAACCAGCGCAAGGGAAGGTCGATAGGAAATTCCCCAATTTGAACTCGAAAATCGCAAAAGTCTAAGCATTTTAATTTATAAGCTCAATTAAAGTAACGCGAGGTCCATGGATCACAATCGATAAGTAATAAACGTTTACCGCAATGTGATTCTCGCTTCTGGAAGTCCCATTCCTTCATAAAAGCTAAGAAAAGAAAAGTTTCAGAGATATTTATGAGATGAAAACTTTTTAAATCGACGCAAGAATAGACACTGGATTTAGGGACTATTACTTATCCAAACAATTTCTGTTAAATAATTACTTCAAAATAAAGGGGCTTAAAGTAGAGAAAAGTGAAGCTCATTTTAAGGTAGATTGGGAACCAGAATTTGTGAATAAAGTTTCTTTCCTTTTAGTCGTTAATAAGCAACAGTTACGTTTAAGGTTTTTCGTCCTTCCAGGTTTGGTACCGACGTGCATACTCGGTACCGGTTTCCTCACTAGGGCACAGTAAATCGTCAAAAAAATCCAAATTCTCATTTTTAAAGTCTATGAGAGGAGAATTTCAATACATCAATATTCAAAGTACGAAGTAATTTCATTTAATCTTGAAAAAAATTCGTCCTTAAATCAAGGCGTCATAAAAGATAATACAAAATCCATTGAAATTAATGTCTTAAACAAAAGAATAATGTTACAGTGTGGAATAATTGGCAATAAACTGATCGGTCCCCATATTATCGAAGGCAGCTTAAATGGTCCAAAATATCAAGATATTTTGGAAAATGAACTGCCAATATTGCTTGAAGACTTCAGTTAAGAAATGCCGAATTATAAGTGCATGTGTTGAAATTCAATAAGATGCACTTCTCCGTTGTGTAAATTCATTTGAATTACGGATTAATAAGTGCATTGAAGCCAAACGTCATCATTTTGAGCACTTACTTTAATGAAACGATGATTCCCAGTGTACCTCGAATCCTGAGAGGCGAGGGGACTCACGTTAATCAAGCACCCCGAATTGTGAGCGGCAAGGGAACTCACGTTAATCAAACACGCCGAAGGGAACAAAAAACTGCTACGTCCACGTCGTTGTTCCTGGGTTACACTGCAAGTAGTAGTTTGTTTTAAGACTAGTTTCGAGTATTGCAAAATCGTAAGCGTGCATTCTTAGTAACAGTAAAATAAAGAAAAATTGAATTTCGTAGATTGCAGCGTCATCTATCGCAAAACGAGAAAAATGTTTTTCGAGATATTTGAAAGTTGTGTGAAAATTGTGGCCGAAAGCATATCTATCGAAAAGAAGTAGGTTATGTTCAATCAATGTAATGGGCAAATGTGGTTTCGACGGACGGGTCAACTTTTGACCACAGGCAAACCAACTGTAACTTCATGGTCGTTTTGAATGAATGAACCAGAGTATATCCGACGGCCAGCCCATATTCAGGCCAAGATTTGAACGACCGTCGGGTGCAGAATGGTGACTTGTACAAGCCAACGTTATGCCAATGATCGGGTCATTTATTTCCCAAAGTCAAGCCGACTGCACTTTCACGGTCTTTTTGTAATGCGTCAAGGTAACTTATGGCAATACGAATGCTGTATCCACAGTTGGACCGCCTGCATTCTTCCGTTCGTACTGATCGATTTGCCGCGTCTTATCCGAATGTCGTCACAAAGTTGGGCCAGAAATGGGTCGACGCTTGGCTTTTTGCCCGCCTCCGACGTCCGTCGCCAACGTCGGTACCACCATAGCAACTTGGAAAAACCTTATTTTGCCCAACACTGGTTACCGTAGATCGGTTACCAAAGCAGGGTCGAGTTTGGGCCGATGGTCAAGCTCTGGCATCCGACCGAATTTCGCACCTGGGAATTTATTCCCAAAAAATATAATAAAATAATCATATTTTCTGATTTAAATGCAATATTTTGCTACTGTTTAGAGTAGTGAATTTTCTAGAAAAATTATTTAATTGTTTAAACAATTATTTATTGTTTACTTTCAAATTGTCTAAAAACATCATTTGTATACATTTTTTCTAATGTTTACCAAATTTCTATTTGTTTAAACAATTTTTATTTGATCAAGCAGTTATTTTTCGACATCTAGAAAAATGAAATAAAATAGACACATACAATTATTTGTCTAACTGCATAATGTATATAGAAATAATATACGCACCATTTTTCAATTGTTTAAACAAATATGATTCGTTTAAACAATTATTTGTACAAAAATATTTTTAAATCGTATTTTCTGAATTAAAAATAATTTTGAATGATTTTGAGGAGTATTAAATTCTGTTGGAAACGTCATGTCATTGTTTAAACAATTTTTCTTGGCAGTTTTCGCTTTTGTTAAGAATTAAAAAACTTTTAGTTATCGAAAAAAAACTCCTTGTGCAAATAAATATTGTTTAAACAAATACAAATTGATTAAAAATTAAAATAAATATATAAAAATTATGCAATCATTCAAGAAAACGTAGCATAGGATACTAATTCAAAAAGAAAGTTGATATATCTGGCTCCGTTTTTAAAAATTTTGAAAAAAGACAATAAATAATTGTTTAAATAATTACATAATTTTTTAAAGAAAAATTCACTAGTCCAAACAATGACAAATAAATATATTTCAATTAGAAAATACGATTCTTTTTTACATTTTTCGGGAGTAAATAAATGGTTAATGTGTACGTTGGGACCAATGAAGAGTTCGTCCTTTAATAAAATGTCCATTACATGAGTTTGCAGAGGCATTGAATACTACTGTTAGCTTGATTCTAAAGCAAGATCTAAAGCCGTTCAAATATAACATTGCCAAGTATCCAAAGCTCTTTAAAACTTCAGTTTTAGAATCTCCTAATGATATACTTTATTAGGCGGTAATCATACAATAAATCTTCCATTGTTAATTCGCTCATTTACCTCTTTATTAGGTATTTTGAGACGAGTTACTATTCGCAATATTGGACAAATACGTTCGTCCTGGATTTTTATCGCTGCATTATGTCACACGTTCTATGAAATCGAACTCTACCTTGAGTTGGAACGACTCAACACACTACTCTCACTATTACAATTTATGGGAAGCAAATATTGGCACTCACGCATTACAACAAACTTTACATTCAAAAGTCTCTAAAGGCCCAAAACCGTAGAGTATACATGAACATTATTCTTATTGTCATTACAAGATTGTGTGCTCAGAAGTTATAATAACCATACACACATCAACATAAAATAAAAGTTCTCCAAAAACACAAAATGGTAAAATATACTCATTCAAGCAGGAGCTTTAACCAGTCGTCCGCTCCTGGTACGCATTTTTGGTTTGTCAGTCGTTTCATCATCCTTATTTATGTCAATAAGATGCTCATTAGTAATATGAACTTTATACACAGGCTGCGATTCATTTATCGCCTCGATATGCTTTTCTTTCGCTTCTTTAAATTTCTCATTTGGTAGGGGACCATAAATCTCCAATGGAAATACTCGTTGCACAGCTCGAACTAATTCACTCGTGGCTGTTTTCAGCCTCACCAACTGCACTTTTTTATCCTTCCAAGGATAAACACTTATTATTCGAACTATAGGCCAATTCACCCTCTTTAAATTGTCGCTGCCTATCAGCATGATTTCTCCAACCTAAATTTTAACGATATACATTGACTTCTGCTGCTTCCTTGACAGCTGAATCAGGTACTCTGCTCGAAATCGTTGGCATAGGTTCTCAAGAACTTTTTGCCGATACCGAAACCTCTTCGTTCGGTCGGTGCTCTCCACCTAGTTCAGATCCATTAAGCCAGCCTCCTTAATATTTTCTTAAAACAATGCTGGTCTCAGACGTGCGATTTGCGAAGCAGCGTCTGACAGATAAGTAATTGGGCGCGAATTTATTACAGCCTCACAGTGACACAGAGTTTTGTCTATCTCCTAGTAGGAGGATATGAACTCCTAAGAACATCTTTGACTACATCATTATCTCCCACCAACTACCAAAACAGGATGCAGTGGGGGGGGGGGGGTCACTTCCATTAGATTCATCGAATCGTACTGAACCCGACGACTTTCTTGTAATTCCCTGGTCGTAGCAAATGGTTAGCTCCTTCAAAATTGGTGTCATTATCGGTGTAGACTATAATATGCCTGCCTCGCGTGGGCAATGAATCTCCTAAATGCTTCCAGGAATCCTGATGTTGACAATGATGTTACGCACTTGAGATGGATCGCTCTATAAACTGCACAGTAAAATATGCTAATCAAAGCCTTCTGCCCCCTCGTGAGTTACACGGGCTCGGCGTATTCTATTTCCAACACTGCAAATATTTTTGCTTCCTTCACTGGATTCTCTAGCAATAAAGATGGGGCTGCTTTCAAGTGAGTTGCCTTATGTCTCTTGCAGATTATGCACTTCTCGAGCATTGCTCGAGCAGCCTTCCGACCCGTAAGAATTCAAAACCGCTCTCGTAGATTACACAGCCACACAACAAAAAGTGTGCGGATCTGGCAACAAGACACACGTATTCCTATGGATTTTGGGGCGCTGAATTCAAATTCGGTATCAAAAATCACCCATCACGTCATGGTTGAGGCATAACCTCAAAAAATGATGAAAAATCATGCACTGAGGCAAATAAATTTCAAAATAATGCCAGTGATGCAAACTTTCACTTAAAAAACATGTCGACAACTGTGAAGAATCAACCCTTGCTGATATCAACTTATTTAACATAACTTTACCCAACAGAACCTGACCTCACCAAACCTGAATTAACAGAAATTTATTGAACTAGACGTAAAGCTCTGGAAGCATATTTTCCCAATAGCAAATGTGTGCTACATCGAATGGGTCAACTCGAACCTAACCTAGAAATAAATCTAACCTAGCCTAACCTAACCTAACCGCACGAAACACAATTAAACTGATTGTGTTGTCCCGTTGTGTTTGCGGTACCGTTTGAATCAGCTTTGGCTTAACTTGCAAAGAGGTCAAACCTGTTCTAACCTCAAAAAACCTGACCTAACCTATCCTAACTTAACTTCACGTAACACAATGAAACTCATTGTGTTGTCCCGTTGTGTTTGCGGTACCGTTTCATTCAGCTTCGGCTTAACCTGCATAGAGGTTCAACCTATCCTAATCTAACAAAACCTGACCTACTCTAACTTAGCTGAATGAAATTCAACCACACGTGTAGCTATGTAAGCGTTCGGTTCTCAGTCTTAAATGTGTGGTATATTTAATAGGTTAACTTGATCTTAACCTACAAATGAATCTAACTTAACAGAACCTAAAGAAATTTTGCTTAACGCAACACAACTTAACTTAAGTGTTTCCGTTGTAACACAATAAAATTCATTTCATTGTACTACAGGTGGTTAAAAATTTAGACGCACATTACTCATTTGAAGGAACTTAGAACTACAAGTAGAATTGACCCCATTTCAATTAACCTAACAATGTTTGTATCAATTAAAATGTAGAACTGTAACTTAAACATGCAAATGAATAAGAGTTTTATTCAACATTTTTTTCTCTCTGCTTTTCTTAGACTTAAGGGATATATTTATACTATCTTTCGTGTTTACATTTTATCTTGATTTTTATCGCAATTAAATTGATTTATAGGCCTACTTCAGTCTATTTTCTGCCTGCTATAATGTGTCCTTTCTTCTTCGAAGGAACGATGCAAAGGGTTACGCTTACGTTTAAGACCTACAATCGTTTCTCTTTTCAACATGAAGCAAAAATCAGCCATCATGACCTCGTCCCATCTACCCTGATATCGTTGTTCCATCACTTTTATGTCTTGATGAAAACGTTCCTCTTGTTCTTCGCTGAAATCACCAACATTTTCTGGAAACTTATCCAGATGGGAATCTAGAAAGTGAAGTTTTAAATTCATCAAGCAGCCTAACTTTTTGTAGTTTCTTATCATTTTCGCAATAATATTCTCGTAGTCTGGACTTTTTTTGTTACCGAGAAAATTTGCGTTTACTGCTTTAAAACTTTCCCAAGTGTCCATTTCAATTTTCGTCATGTGGCTCACGAAATTAGTATGTCTTGTCAATTTTCGAATCTGTGGTCCATCAAAGACTCCTTCTTTCAATTTAGCGTCTGAAACATTAGGGAATTCTAGGGATATATAATTATAGCATTGTTCGTCCTTGTCTAACGCATTGAAAAATTGCTTCATAAGCCCAAGCTTTATGTGGAGGGGTGGTAGTAAAATTTTTTCTGGATCAACGAGGCTTTGGTTGATGATATTATGAAAACCACGTTTGAATGAATCTCTTGAAGGCCAATGTTTTTTGCTGTAAGGATTGGCTCGATCTCTGCTATTCCACAGCCATATAAAGCATGGTTCTCTGGTGAAACCCGATTGTTGGCCTAATATCATTGTTATGATTTTGAGATCACCACATATTTGCCATTTGTGATTCGCCTTAGTGCTGCGTTTTGACGAATCAATGTCTTTGGCTCTAGAAGATTTCTTCTTTTTAGAAATGAAGCGGCAAATTCAGCGCCATCTTTCGGTAATCCAAGATCTCTAATAAAATCATTCAGTTCTAGTTGCGACCCTAATATTGGAACCTTCAAATTCATTTTATGCACGCCATATTCGTCATCTTTTTCGTCATTTTCATCGGAATCATCAGAACTGTTTTCTGTTCTATCACTGGTTTCACTACCGTCTCCATGACACTGACTTTCAACTTCCATTCTATCATCTTCTAAAGCGCTTAAATCAGTCTGGCCTGTATTTTTATTGATTTCAATTGCTCTTGTGACTGTGCACAACTTAATGTACGAAATGTTACGGTTTTTTCCATGTGGTTGGTGTAGAGTACTTGCGGTACTTTTCGTTGTTTGATTTTTTTAGACGATACAACATAAGTCTGCAGGAATTGCAAATGACGTGAGGAACCCATTTTTTTCTTGGTGCAGCAATTTACGGTCAAAACAATTTTCGTAAAGACTTTTCACTTCCTCGTCGATTGATTTTCGTAAACTGCTCACTTCATATTTACTGCAAATGTAACAGAATGAATCTGAGCTATTTTTGCAGGCATGCGATTGAGAAATGCTCGCGGTTTTTTTTCCTCGTAGCATGAGACTCTACACCAACTAAGTGATCCATTGATGAAGAGCTACAGTTGCATGATGACGACGTCGAAGAGCCCGCTTTCCCACCCTGACCAGACGCCGATACTAGGGTTTTTCCCTGCATCGTAATACACTTTTTACCTGTGTCTGCCATGATGGCATGAACGCCGTTTACCCAGGGACTCAACCAATGTGGATCCGTTGCCCACCGTCACCACGTGGAGGTACCCTGGTTACAGACACAGGCGAATAATGCTAGCAACAAGCGGTTACGAAACTCCAGACATTTATTACTATTAATGTCAAAATATAAAAGTACGCAAGAACAGAGTTGCCAGCGTAATCGGTTAGGTTAGATCAGGTTTTGTTAGGTTAGGATAGGTTAAACCTCTATGAAGGTTAAGCCGAAGCCGAATGAAACGATACCGCAAACACAACAATTTATTTCTAGGTTAGGCTCGAGTTGACCCATTCGATGTAGCACACATTGCTACTGGGAAAATATGCTTCCAGAGCTTTACGTGTAGTTCAATAAATTTTTGTTAATTCAGGTTAGGTGAGGTCAGGTTCTGTTGGGCAAAGTTATGTTAAATAAGTTGATATCAGGCAAGGGTTGATCCTTCACAGTTTTCGACATATTTTTGAAGTGAAAATTTGCATCACTGGCATTATTTTGAAATTTATTTGCCTTAGTGCATGATTTTTCGTCATTTTTTGAGGTTATGGTTCAACCATGACTTGATGGGTGATTTTTGATACCGAATTTAAATTCAGCGTCCCAAAATCCATAGGAATACGTGTGTCTTGTTACCAGATCCGCACACTTTTTTTTGTGTGGCTGTGTTATTTAATGTAATGTAAATCAAGGTTTTAAAGCGGATTAACCCCGATTCATCCACAAACAAATTTAAGACACTTATCCTCTAGGTACCAAACTTCCCTCTTTCCTCGAAGGTAATTTCAGGCAGTTGTGGATAACCCGTTTTACCTAACCTGTCATTATATTATAATATTACAATGGCCGACTAAAATGTTCCGCGTCTTTTTCTTGACACGTGTGGAAATGCACGACCTCTTCGTTACTTTGGCTGAGATTGCGCCCTTATCATCATCAGCTGAATATTCTCCAGAATTTAAAGTCGAAAATCGAGCGAAAAGCGTATTATTCGAAAAAAATTTCTCGGCTTCTGCCACAGCTTATTGAAATTTAAAAAATGTAAATTACTTGTGAAAACATGTGCTTTTAGACAGTATTTTTTTCTTCGTGCTACTTTTTTTACATTGTCAAATTTGTCATACCAAATTCGTGAAATCTACAGATTCCGAGGCGGATTTGCCCTGCACTGTTAGAAAAAAGTCGCTGAATCACACTGATAAGTGAATGTTTTTCGCTCTACAACTGAAGCGTGTTATCCCACGTCTCTATAGGTGCGAAGTTCGGTGTCGGACGTGAGAGCGTACCAGTTTCATCTCAACCAGTGCGAGTACTGACAGTTCTTGCATCGTTCTGGTGTTACATGTTGCGTAGGCCAGCCTAGTGTAGAGCCGAAAATGCACGAGCAAGAACTTGAGCCCCCCGACTTCACGATTCGTTTTCGGTGGCTAACTGGCCATTGTGAGGAGTTTCTAAGGTATAGTAACTGAATTTTGCAGGAAGTCAAGAAAATGAAAGTTCATGCAATTTTTCTATGTTATATAATTATAGAAAGATATAAGGAACTTAATTCTTAATTCTGGTTTTTCGTTTGTTCGTTTTGGTTCGAGTTTGGTCGTTGGATTCTTGTTTTGTTTAACAGGATTTTTCATCAATTTGATTATTGGACGTTAAATGGGATTTTTAATTTATATTTTGGTCTAATTTAAATTTCGTCAATTTTAATTCTTATTAAACCTTCTTGCACAATTTTGTTGGACAATTTTTTTAAAGTTTATGTTGGTTTACAAAATGTGCTTTCAAATTTGTGTAAGTTTAACAGATATTGAGGAATTTTAAAACGATTTGAAAATAAATAAATCTTATGAAGATTTTTTTTTGTTTAATTTTCTAAGGTTTCACGGAAATGAAAAAAACTCTTTTAGGTTCCTAGCAATAATTAAAGTGAATTTTTTATTGCCAAATTATTTTCCTAATATTTGTGTAAACATTTTTAATGATTTTTTATTTTGAAAAATGAACATCAAAAGAAAATTAAAGAAGACATTTGAACACATTAAACGATTTTCTAAAATTTCGAAAAAGAGTGTCGAAGGTTTTAAAAGCAAAATGTTTCAATTCGCTATGATTAAAAAGTTTTAAAAATGTAAATAATCGAATAAATTCAAGAAATATTTAGTACAATTAATGAAATTCAAAAATAATTTAAACTTTAGAAGTTTTGGAACGTAGGATAAACTTATTTAAAAAGCAGAACAATCTAAAAATTCTTGTAGAAAAAAAAAAAGATGCGCCTAGAAATTGTGTACAATTGTCAGCCTTTAAAAATAAAATTCTAATGATTTTTTTTTAAAAAGTACTTTCAGCGCATTTCTTCTCAGGCTGAATCCCCGCTTTTAATTGCAAGAGGTCCAATTATATTTAATAAAAATCAATAATGAAATAAATTTGGAAAAATTCAAAAAGAAGACACATCCCTGTATGATTAAAGATATAATTTGTTTACTTAGAATAAGTTCTATGCATTTAAAAAAAAAAGTTTATTTTAAGTACATATAAAATTAGTTAAACTATTTCTAAAAATTAGAAACATTTAAGAATTATAGTTTTGAAATGCACTTAAATTTTAAGATTTTCGTTTTTAATTTTGATAAGATATAATAGATATATATATGTAAAATAAATCAATTACAATAAAATTCGATAAACAAAGGACTTTCACACTTTTTTTGCGAAAAAGAGATTCCTCAATTCTCAAGAGTAAATAGTAAGGAAACTGACGTCAATTAAACATTCATAATTATTGAAAGATTTTAATTTTTCCCTTAAGTACAATAGACTTATCATTTGATAAAAATGTGGTGAAAATTTTTCTTTGAAGGTGGTGTGATCTGCTTTATGTTTAGGGCAAAATCATATGCTGAAAAACGATAAAAGAAATATATATATTTCTGAAACTGGTCCATAAGGTTAAAGCCAAATCTGTACAACCGTTTGTTAACATTTTTGGAATTTTTTTGGTTTAATTTGAAAGGAGCATTTACATAGTGTTTTTCTAACTAATGGAGATATTACAACAAAATTCAGGAATATTTATAGAATTATGACTATTTTTCATTTTTAAAATTAATGTATACAGAGTATAGTTTTTATATGGAATTTCACGACGGTTTTTTTTTACCATGTTTGATCCTAGGGCAGAATCAACGAAAATATTCTAAACGTATGTTCCTTATTTATTATGATACTATACAAAAAGGTAGTTTTAGAATGGTCTTCTACTTTTAAAATCACGAGATATTTCTTCATAAAATAAAATTTGTTAAATATATTTTAAAATTATTCACAATTTCAATCATTTTACAATGGAAATCTAATTGTAAACACTAAATTTTGTAATAATGAGATAAGTATTTTAAGACATTACATGTTTCGTAAAATTTACATATATTAAGAATTTTTAAAGTTGAAAATTTAACGATTTTGTTAAACTTCTTTTTAAAATTATTTTTGCAGTTGAAAATGCATCCTTTTCTAATAGAAAATGATTCTTCTCTTTAAAAAATTGATTTTTTGGTTCATAATTTAAAATTTTTGTTCAAAATTCGATTTTTTTAGTTAAAAAATAATTTTTTATACTGAAAATTTAACTGTACAATTTTTAGTTCAAAATTTTTGTTTTGTTGAAAATTTAACAATTATTAACAATAAATCATAAACCTTCTTTTCTTTTGGTCTAAAATGGTTAACAGTGAAACCATGCAAAATTCTTAACAAATTGTTACAAGTTTTAGTTATTTGTGAATCGCTTCAAAATTTCTAAACATGTCCTAAACTCACTCAAATTGGAAAGCAAATTTTGTTAACTAACATAAACTTTAAACAAAATTATGCAACAAAATTGCGCGAGAAGGCTAAACAAGAATTGAGTTCTTGTTTTTTTTCTAAAATTATATGTAACAAGGTAAAATTGAAAAAATTTTCTACACACTCGTTTACACCCCTTTTAAATTTTTTACAAAATAATAAAAAAATGTTATGGTCTTTTTTCAATTTTTTTTAGAATTCATTCCATCCCACTTGTGGTAAAAAATGTTTGTTTTTTTTTAAATTTAAAATCCAGCTATATGTTTAAAAATGTAACTATTCTGTTGTAAATTCGATTTTTTTTATTCAAAATATTTTTCAGTTTAAAATTCATTTTTTGCATCGAAAATTAAACTTAAATCTTAAAATGTACCTATTCTATTTTTGGTTAAATACTTATTTTCTAAGTTTAATATTCATTCTTAAAGTTGAAAATTTAACGATTTTGTCGAGATTTTTTTAAAAGTATTTTTTCAGTTGTGAATTCATCTTTTTTTAATAGGAAGTAATTGTTTTGAATAAAAATTGATTTTTTGGTTGATAATTCAATTGTTTTGTTGGAAATTCGATTTTTTTTAGTTGAACAAATATTTTCTTATACTGAAAATGAACCATTCGCAGTTAAAAATTGGTCTTTTTGGTAGAAATGTATTCTTCTTGTTTAAAAATTCATCTACTTTTATTAAATATTCATTTCTTTGGTTAAAAATGCATGTATTGATCGAACTTCTTTTATTTTTGTATAAAGCGGTTGAAAGTTTATGTAGTTTTTTGGAAATTAAGCTAATATAATGAAAAATTTTTGGTTGTAAATTTATTTTTTAAAATGATAATGTAACCGTTTTGCGTTGAAAATTGATCTATTTTGTTAAAAAAATTTTTTGTTGTTTTCAAATTTATTTATAAAATTTTTAATTTCTGTTTTCTGTAGGAAATTATTGCTTTTAAAATTAAATTATTTGTTTGCAAATTCGATTTTCTGCTTGAAAATTTAAAAATTTGTTTGAAACTTTGATTTTTTGGGTTTGATAATTGTTTTTAACTGACAATGTAATTATTAAATTTTTCCTTGAAACATTATTTTTCAGTTGAAATTCAACCATGTGGTTGAAAATTCATGTATTTTATTGCAGTTTTATCTTTATTGGATAAGTCCTTTTGTACGTAAATTCATTTCTTTGGCTGAAAATTGGTCTATTTTGTTGTAGATTTAATTGTTTTTTTCTTTGAAATTAATTTTTTTAATGCAAATTTAATTGTTCCATTTTTTATTAAAAGGAATTTTTTTTAATAAAAATTAATTAATTTTGTCGAAAATTCCATTTTTTTATCTGAAAATTTAACTAGTCCATTTTTGATTTAATGCTTATTGTGTCAGTTTAAAATTCCTTTCTAAGGATGAAAATTGAACAATTTTGTTGACATTTTTTTTCTTGAAAAATTATCTTTTTGATTATAGATTTATCTTCTAACTTCTTTAGCTCGCAGAAGCCTACACAAGTTAACTGCGCTTGCGCGCAAAGCAACTTATCGGTGTTAGTTTTCGCACCATATATTGTCGATTGTATGTTTATACCACTCTAACCTCAAAATCTCAACTTTAACAAGATTTTTTCCCCTTTTGTGGTATTAAATACTGTTCGATATTTATGTGAAAGGTGATTTTTAGCGAATGAGACTTTTCTCACACACTTCGCTAGTGCGGAAAACGTCTCATTCCCTAAATATAAACCTTTCACACACGTATCAAAATGTAATATTCTCGCTCCAGCTTAGTATTTGATTCCACACTTTCCAGTGAAACTTTAAGTTTATCTTAAGACTTTCACATTTCCTCGGTGTGATTTGTTAGTATTTTTAACACTGGGAAGTTGAGGGTTAGTAAATTTACCAACTTTACACCGGAGAAGTGTATTTTAGTAGAAGAAATGCTTTTTCGTACCAAAAAAGATCGCACCGTATTATTACAGCTTCGCTCTTCGGTGTGACGTTGTACGAACTTTTTCTAAAAGTGTGACGGAGCGCGTAACGTACACTGATTCGCGGAACTATTTGTCAATGACTCACGTTGAATGTAATTTGTGCTTTTTGGCCGTTGGTATTTTTTCTTTATACCATGTACTGTCGGAAAGAAGCCTTTCTTAAACAGAACCTCTTTCATTTCTGCAGCAAAATGTATGTGTACCAAAAAAATTAGAAAGTTATGGACGTAAAAGTGAAATAAAAATTATTTCAAAAAAAATAAACTGATTTATTCACATAAAATTTCCATTTGTGTATATACATATGTTGTAATAGAGTCTACTATACAATAACATTGCAACTATTATGTCTAAATTTAATCTTCAGTCTCGCATTCGTATAGGTAAAATTGATGATTGATAGAAAACATAAATATTCATCGTGGAATTGAAGAAGGTTCTGTTTGAGAAAGGCTTCTTTTCGACAGTACATGGTATAAAGAAAAAATAAAGATAGAAATAGGGATAGAGGTGGATAAGCGAAGAATTTGTTTCCATAGAACTATTAGGATTCAGAAGCATAGGGCTATCTTATATTTCAGGAAAGACGAAAAGGATTCAATTAGATAGGAATATAAGGATTACAAATTTAGATAACATTTTATATTGTAGAGTAGACAGACGAGGATGGAAAAGGATATAGGTGGATAAGCTGTGGATACATTTAGGTAGAAAGATCTTATAGAAAAAGTTTATATGTAATTATGTCACTGGTAAATTCCTATTAGCTCACTTTAAAGAAATGTTCAAAAAGTGATTTCTGATTATAATTTCTACTAAGGTTCCTCTTAGAACCCATTACAAATATTTCTAAAAATGAACTGCGAACCGATATCCCTTTAAGAAAATATTACAACATCTTACTTTCCACGATTCTGCTTTATATCCACTTAATACTGAAACTGCAATCTAAGAGGCTTCTAAACAGATTCTAACGATTCCTAATGGCTATTTTGACAAGGGATCTCAATGATACGCTATTTGAAATTAAATTGCTAAAATTACATGTCGTGATAATTAATTCTTAGAAAAATATTTTGAAAATACACTCATACAAAATATACGAGGTGTGTTCAAAAAGTAAGGTGACTTTTCAATTTTCGCGGGCTACGTACATTCAAGTTTTAAATTTTTTGTTTTGTTGTGTTGATACACGCGTCACTAGCATATGTTCACAGTTTTGACTATATAGCTCGTGTTGTTTTTCTGGCAGAGGCGTAAAAGGTTAGAAGGTTTTGGTGTGCTCGGCGATTTTCTTCTTTCGAAAAAAATGGAGCAAAGAGTTTGCATTAAATTTTGTGTGGAAAATGGAATCCAGTGCTCTAAAACTCTTGAAATGTTGACAGTTGCGTACGGTGAGTCTACTTTGAGTAAGAAAAATGTGTATAAGTGGTAAAAGCTGTTCCAAGAAGGCCGAGAGGATCTCGAAGACGAACCTCGCCCTGGACGTCCCAGCACGTCAACAACAGATGGAAACGTTCAAGCAGTGGAAGAAATGGTGTTGAAAAATCGCCGAATTACCATCAGAGAAGTTGCTGAAGATGTTTGCATATCGGTTGGCTCATGTAATGCTATCTTTTCGGACGTTTTGGGCATGAGACGTGTGTCAGCGAAATTTGTTCCAAAACTGCTTAATTTTGATCAAAAGATCCATCGCATGACCATCGCTCAGGAGATGTTGAATGAAGTTAATAATGAACCTGATTTTCTCAAAAGGGTTATAACTGGGCATGAATCGTGGGTATATGGTTATGACGTCGAAAATAAAGCCCAATCGTCTCAGTAGAAGCATCCTGAGTCTCCAAGACCGAAAAAAGCACGTCAAGTTCGGTGAAATGTGAAGGTTTTGCTCACTGTCTTCTTTGATTACCGTAGCGTAGTGCATCAGGAATTCTTACCACAAGGTCGTACGGTCAATAAGGAGTATTACCTTCAAATTATGCGCCGTTTGCGAGAAGCGATACGCAAAAAACGTCTGGAAATTTGGAAAAATAATTCGTGGCTTTTGCATCACGATAATGCACCTGCTCATTCATCGTTGCTTGTGAAAGATTTTCTGACCAAAAACAGCACCACAGTCATGCCTCAGCCTCCATATTCACCGGATTTGGCCACCAGTGACTTTTTTCTTTCCCAAAACTGAAGAGACCCATGAAAGGACATCGGTTTCCAACGATTGAGGAGATAAAAACTGCATCGCTGAAAGAACTCAAGGCTATACCACAAAATGATTATCAGAAGTGCTTCAATGATTGGAAAAAGCGTTGGCACAAGTGTATTATATCTAAAGGGGGATTACTCTGAAGGGGACAACATAAATATTGAGGAATAAATGAATATTTTTTGAGAAAACCATAAAGTCACCTTATTTTTAGAACACACCTCGTATGGTCTACAGTCTTGTAACGTCCCGGTAACAACGAGTTGATTGGGACGCATAGATTGGTATTAAGAAAAACGCACATTTTAATGCCTTGAAATGCGTATCAATTGCATTTTTGTCCAAAAAATAATTAAAACGCATTGCATGGCATACAATTTCGCGGTTCGCCGCGTATCATTGAATGGCATTAAATTGCATAAACTCATAGGCATTACAAGAAAATCAATGTAATGCCTTCAAGTTCATGCGCATTAAAAATGATTAAAACGAAACGAGTTTTATACAGTGAAGCACATTTAATGGTATTTCGGACAAAAATTAAATTTTGTAAGCATTTAAAGGCATTCAAATGTCAATTTTTTGTAATGCAAGTCTATGCGTTCAAATCAACCATTACTGGGATATCAGTTGCAAGGTCTCTTTTAGCCTAATAATTTTCTATCGAAATTCATATTGATTCATTTAATTATCCCAACAGGTCCCCATCAACACATAAAATGTCACCATGGGTAAGAAGAGTATTTCTAAACTGGATGCCTCGGATATTAATGATGCGAAGGACGCCATATTCCACTCCAGACTACGATGATACTTGTCTGGATAGCGGCTACACAAATGAAGTTGACTTTAGGTATAGTATCATATTCTCTACAGCACAAACGCCTTTAGATCTTTTTGCAATCGGGCTCCATGAAACGTTCACTACCTTATCTACATTACCGAACTTTGATTTTTAATGTAAATGCATTCTATGTGTTAAGCGAATGTAATCCAAGCATTCTGTCTTCAGGACCCCATGCAAAATAATAATAACACGCAAATTGCCAAAGAACCAACCCTTGTTACAGTACAATCTTCCATACTTATTGATATAATTTTATCAGCCTTATCTTATTAAAGGAAGCGTTTGAGTATACTAAAATAACTGAATGCCAGTGATCACTGTTTTGCTTATTTCACGTAATAAATACCGATATAAAATATTTTTAAATATCAATCGGTACTTCCGTTTTTAATAGAAGTATACACTGCTTACTTTAATTGTGTAAAATTACTATAAGCACCATACTAATATAAATAATACTTAGTAACTGAAAAATATTTCATGCTAGTATTCATTCAACAAAATAAGGTTACTGAATCAAAAAGTTAAAGCTAATAGAAGGGACAGATGTCTGTGGTTGAGGTTAATTTTATTTGTTGTAAAAGAGGTTTATAGGGTATCCAGCAATCACGAAGCGTGTAGGAAGCGCTGCTATCTCTATGCCGACTAGCCAAGTCCAAAGCCACGCTTCAAAATCTGACTATCGTGTGTCAAGAGCCAAAATACGCTCTGTATTCCTAATCCAGAAACGTGGAAACGTTATGGACGTTAGAATCATGTTTACTTCTATAAAAAATGTTCCCGGTAAGAACGAGATGATTAGGCTGCATAGACTGGCATTAAAAAAACGATATTTCAATGCCTTTAAATGCGTACTAATTGAATTTTTGTCCAAAATGCCGTTGAATGCACTTCACTATATAAACTCGCTGCGGTTCAATAATTTTTGATGCCTGAAAACTTCAAACAATTATAGTGATGAGCTTGTAATGTCTATGAGTTTATGTAATTTAATGCCAATCAATGCTACTCGACTAACCGCCGAATTGTATGCCATGCGATGCCACTCAAGAACTCAGTGTCAAACCGTGTCAATGCCATTTAATGCTGTTGATAAAATATAGAAAAGAATCCATTCCAATTTAGGCAAAAATGCAATTGTTGCCAATTTAAAGGCATTGAAATGTCCGTTCTTTTTAATTCCAGTAGAAGCGTCATAATCAACTCATTGTTACGGGCCTTGTTCGTTAAAGCGGTCAAAGCTCAGGGTAAAAGTTGTATGCAGAAATGAATATGGTGGCGACAAACTGTTATCGCTCAAGCTATGTAAAGCATCAATATTATTTGCTTGTTAATTTTTTTTTCTTTACATGAGTTTCTTCCCCTGAATCATGTTAACATCACGCTTAGCTATAAAGTCACACGTCCCTCATTTGGTACATAATGCACTATAACTGTTGAAAATGAAAAACCATAATGGAAAAATAGAAAAATAACCTATTATAATTAGGATAGAGTTTTATTATATAGTGGAGCCCGTCAAACTGCTTAATTCTTATCACCCAGGCTTCAAGTACTCTGGAAGATAATATCGGTCAAATGTTGATCCTAGTTATATTTCGTGTCCATGCTGATGACACGCAATTTATAAAGAAGTTTTTCCAATCGGAGCTGACTTTTCATGGGTCGACTCATTCATAAATTACTTCTCCGGGCCCACGATAGACGATTTCTCGTTTTTCAAAGTCGCGCGTTTCGCAGGACGATGCAGACAGCATCCAATTTCAACAACCTGTGAGATACTTCCAATCAAATAATACAATGTTTTTATACTAGTTTTGTTGATCGTTTAAACTTAGACTAACGCAGATTTTTTTCTCGTATCTCTATGAAATGACTAGTGTATCACTTGATCAACAAAAGTAACATCAACAAATTAATAATGCCCTAAAACTTATATCAATACCGTCCTGAAAGCATGCTCTTCAAAACTCTATAAATCTGTTCTTATTTCGGTTGGCAATCAGTATCTCTGCGTAATGCTTATTCAAACCTAATCTTACCTGGGTTAAATGACACCAAAATAGAAGTGAAATCGCGCGCTAGAATCATTTTTCTGATAGTTAGATCTTTTTAGCCCTTTGAAGATTATGTAACAGCGAAGTATATGAGTGTTGGCATACCGAGGAATAGATTCAATAATTTAATAATATGAGATAACCAGCCACATGTTTTCCTTTATATAATCCTTCTTGAATTTTTCTTCCATCTATGGAGTTTTTGAGATACATTATTTGCCTAATTATAAAGAAATCATCTTAAATGGATTTTTCATATTTTTTTTCGCTAACTTTACAACTAATTCTAGTTATTTTATTATTTGACATTATAAGGTCAATTTACGGCTCTTGTTAAATTGATAAATTAGCTTAGTATATACTGAAGTTCCAGATGGGCGCTTCATCTTTACAGTATTAATTATAAATCTCGAGCCTTGCAAGAACACCTCATACACGAAAAATTCAGATATAATAATATCGAAGTATAACATGATACGATGTAATAGTACAAAAAAATGTATTTCTTTTTAGTTTCCGAGATAGTATAAGTGATTATCCACTCGACCTAAAAGAAAGCCCTGATGGATTTGAAAGCGTTACTTCAACCTACAAAAATATTAGGGAAGACGAAGGTCGGCATATTCCTCATGCGTCTGGTAAGTCATTACATATTATAGTTTACTTTTGATTACTAATTTTTTGCAGCTACTAATTATCTGTATGCCTACTTATTCGTTATATTCAGCCTTTTTCTCCAAGTGTGATGAATAGCTTGTTATTTAAAGACTGTTTTAGGTAGCATCAGATCAAGAAGTCTTGAAAATTGCAGAAAATGGTGTCCACAACATAAGGAAATCAGGAAATGTAATAGTGTCAATTTAAAATTTTAATTAGGTTCCATTAGTCGTATTTGACTTGTAAGCTACGGATAAAAGGACTAAATTGAACTCAGTGAAACTCAAATCTGGGTGGACAAAATATACAAGTAACAAGTTTATTCTATCGTAGTTCAATACAGACTGACTCCTCACCAAAGTTTGAGATAGATGTCGCTCCAGAATGCGACAAATTCAAATTTTAAAATAATTACTACAGACTTATTTGTCTCAATTCAAAAATTAAGTACTTCGTCACTAAAGTTCCACAGGTTAAAAAGATGCAGTTTTGCCTCATTTTGTGAATATAGGTAGAAGAAACAAGAAATCATCTGCTGCGGCTCCGTTGGCGTAATTGGTCAAGGGGATTTATCAGAGTTAAAAAACGGGATTCCATTTTACAGCCGCAATTTATAATATTGGTTTCTGATTTTTTGCACATGGCATCTAAATATTATTCTATTTTGCTGGCCAACGCTGATTTTTGGAAAGAATGTTAATATTTTGTTTTGCAATCAAACAAAGAGAGAACAATATAGTAAAATTGCAGTGACAATCAGTCTTAGCTGTATGTGGATTCTTGCAGGACTCTTAAACACCCTCGTGAAATTCACGAGTCAGACACCCTGGAGTGCATCGAATTGCTCGTAACGAATGACCCTTTCATTATTATAAGAATTAAGTCAGTTACAAAAACTCAAATTGCTATATGAAAGCATAAATTCATTCACTTTTAATGAGCAGAATTAATTTATTCATACAATATGAAGAAAGCGACAAAAAGATTCATGCAAATCGGTTAATATTGATAGTAATCATAACCTATTTGCATTTTACTTCATTCAATTATTATATGTTTACTCAAAGTATCAGAAAATCGAAATTGTTCATAAAATCATAATTTACTATATAAAAAAGGTCGAGAAATAGTCAAACATTGTAATTTATGTTAAAATTGATGTTTTGTTTCATGAAAATGCTTAAAATTATTGTAAACGTCATTGTCAGTTACAATTTTTATAAAACAACAATCGTGATTTTCATAAACAATTTTTTGCAAAAATTTAAAATTCGTCTTTTTTTATATTTCGGGTTTTTCTTTATCATCTGAATTAGTATACATATTCTTAAAACTAATATATGTTTGATTATATTTCTTAAAGTATAACGATGTTTTATTTTAAAAAATATAAGTAAATATAAAACCAAGTTTGACGGAATTTTTATATATTTTCAAAAAATTCAAATTTTTTTGAACAAAATTTGTTCTTATCTGGAAATACTTTACATTATTGTCACGTCCTGTGACATATTATAACTATATTATTTACACTTATAATACTAATCGTCGCTAAATTTATACGTATAATTTATATTAATAATTTTGAAAGAAAAGAATTATGTTCTTGTAAAAACGCACACACTCGTGCATATTTATTATCATCCAGTATGTTGATGTCAATATTTTACACATCGCTGTACAAACAACACAGTTTGTACATCTTTACTTTCAATACACCTCCAAAATACAATGCCGCTGTTCATAAAAGTCAATCACGAAACATTAAGGAGGGTGGCACAATAACTATTTCTTTGGACTTAAGGTGCTGCACCCCCGATTCTACGTCTTCAGATATAGACACTCGGATATATGAAAATCAATTGATTTTAATTATTACGTGCCCACGCTGTCAAGCGTTTGGTTGCAAAATTTTTGGTTGCGATCACAATGGAATCTAACATATATTGCGGGTGCTTAGGAGAACGAACCCGTAAGTTATATAGCTGTGAAAAAATTTCTTATCATAACGCCATGAAAAAAACTCATTTCTATAAAATGCGATAAACAAAAATATATCTCAGTAAACACTGCAGAAAAATACATATTGGTAAACGCTGTGCAAAAAACACGTCTCGTATAAATACTGTGGGTAGAGAGGAAAAAGGGCCATATGTTGTGGATAGGGAGAGACAGGTTATATACAAATAGGAAGGAATGGTGCTGGGAGGAAGAATTAAAAGAATTAAGGAAAAAAGAAAAAAGTCTTGAGAAAGGTAAGCGCGAGAGGGAAGAAAAAGAGTCTAGAAATTAATCATAGGGATTTCCAAACGGCAAAGGGGAAACAAAGTGAAGAGGAAAGAAAAGGGAAGGGAAGAGAGAAACGTGAAAATAGCTTTCTGGAATGTGTCAGGTTTGAAGAACAAGAATGAAAGGTTTTAGGAGGAGTTAGAAAAGTGGCATATGATTATGATGAGTGAAACTTGGTTAGGTGAGAAGGACTGGAGATGAGGAAGGGGCGATCACATTCATAGGAAAGGGAGCCACAGTAATAGACAACATCTTGGTTAAAGAAAGAATTCGACATATGATAGGGAGTATGAAGGTAGGGAATGAGATAGGGTCCAAGAGTTTCGCGGTCATAGCGACACTCAAAAGAGGCGTCAGTAAGCGCGGCAGAGGGCGAAAGGAGAAAGCGTGCGATAGAAACACGAAAATGGGAGTCTGGGGTGTAGATAAATTAAAAGAGTTTAAAGAAAACATGGGAAAGGAGAAGGCTAGGTATAAAAAAAGGAGGCTGGGTACTAACGAACAAAGATTAGGGGGAAAGAGAGGCTGATGGGACGAGAAATGCTGCGAAAATAAAGAGAAAATGAAAGAGTGTGTATGAAACTGGAGAAAAGGGGAAATGGAGGTGGAGTATAACAGGAGGAAAAAAGAATATGAGAAGATGCTGGAAAGAAGAAGACAAAGGGAAAAGGAAGAATATAAAGCAGAATTAAAAAGTGATAAAAAAAGGTAGGGTATAGGATGTGATACATAGGGATAGAGGGGAAAGGAAGGGTGTTAACAATGAAATAGAAATGGAGCAATGGACGGCTTATTTCAAGGTTCAATTAGGGGGAGAGCAGAAATAAGATCAAAGGGTAAAAGTGTAGGATGGTCCAAGGAGAAATGGAGAAAGGGAATGAGGTAACAATAGAAGAAGTGGATGAGGCAATAATTAGGCTAAAACGAAACGATGAAGTATGGAAGAGAAGGGATGGGATGTAGTAGATCTGCAACAAGGTCTTGAAAGGGGAAGGTTCGCCGTAAGAGTGGATGACGAGACTGGTGGTACCGCTTGTCAAGAAAGAGGACGGAAAGAAGGTAGAGGAATACAGAGGGATCACTCTAATGTCAGTCGGCTACAAAATATATGCAGAAATCTTAAGAAAAAGATCGCAGAGTCAGATAAAACAAAAGGAAAGTATCCCACATAATCAGACAGGATTTAGAAATGGAATGGGAACTATAGACAACATTTACGTACTTAACTACTTAGTTAACAGAAATTTAGGGAGAAAGAAAGGAAAACTTGTCGCTTTGTTCATAGATTTCAAAGCAGAATTTGACTCAGTGAACAGAAAAGTGCTATGGCAGGCAATATAAGAGAGGGGTATAGAGAAAAATTGGTGAAGAGGACATGACCGGACAAAAAGTGGAAATTGTGGAGGAGTTCTGTTACCTAGGTTTTTGGTTTGAGGCAGAAGGGGGAAACGAACTGCAGGTGAGGAAAAGAATTGAGTGTGCAAGTAAAGTAATGGGCCAAGTATGGGGAATAGGAAAGAGAAGGTTCAAAAACGATTAAAGAATGAGGATCTGGTTGTTTGATGCGTTGGTTTTAGGCGGTGTTGTGTTATGGTGTAGAGATCTGGGGATGGAAGGAACATAGGAAAGTAAAGAGCATGCATGAGCGATTTTTGAGGTGAATACTGGGGGTTAGCTGGAGTTGCCCAGGATACATGTTATGAGAAGATTTAGGTAGAGAAAATATGGTTACTAGACAAATTAAGAGAGGCTGGAGGTTGTAAGAGAATCTAAAAAGGGGAGAGGGAAGCAAAATAACACAAGCATGTTTGGGCGGAATTCGGAACAATGAAGCGAGAGGCAATTTGGGAAATTCAAAATGGGAGGAAGAAAGGAGAAAAGTGAGAAGGATTTGTAATATGCGAAAAGGGGTTATGGAGTGGCAGGACATAGAGTTAGAGCTATAGTTACACATGGAGAAGAGAGATGGACAAAGATTATAGATTGGAGGTACAATAGATGGTATATGATAGTCAAAGGGTTGACGGAACTAGAATATCTGCAAAATATAAAAAAAGAAGAAAAATGGAGTAGAGATGTATGGTTTAGAATGAGAGACGGAGTAAGAGAATGCAGATATTAGATGGATGAAGAGAAGAATTGATGTAGAGTATGTGGATACGAAATGGAGTCATGGGAACATGTATTAGAAAGCTGCGTTTTTATGGTAAAAGGAAACGGAAGCCTTGGAAGCTCGCTCATTTTAAGAATTAATTTTAGAACTGTTACTATTGTTCATCATATCTTATTCGAAAGAGTAGAATGTAAGTAGTAGTTAAGTTAGACTAAAGATGGAATTGTAAATATATGTAAATATATGTTTCGACAATTCGATTTTATCAGTATCATGAGCAATTATTACAATAGTAAACAGTAA
>NC_046665.1:3024371-3029653 GCF_010883055.1 Belonocnema kinseyi | reverse complement strand
ATAAATATAATAATTTTATATTCGATAAGTTTAAAGATTCATCAGGTAAATATTTTTGTTACTGCATAATCAAAGTTTAAAAGTGCTTCTTTTATTATAATTCAAAATTTATAATTTATAATATTTATGATTGTTTAAATATATCAACAAGTTTAGAAAGTTGCAGTGAGTTTTCATTATTTCCGCCCAGCCTATCTGGTCCAGCACTATTCGCCCAGTACTTTTCTGCTCTTTCCTATTAAGAACTATGTTTTATATGAATATCTATAGATCCACGCGCTTTATATTAAACAAATATGTATAAACAACAATTACACCCAGACAATGAGCGGCTGGCAGCGTAAAACACACGAATTTAACTTTATATTTATTTATAGTTCTTTGCATAGTCCACCAATAATAATTTTTTTACGGCAAAATGATTACTATAGTTTTTTGTTGGAATAAAACGGTTTAATTAAAAGTTTTAACGAATATGGCCTTTTTTCACGGCTTTTTCACAAATAAGGTATTTCTCGCGGGTTTTTCATAAGTAAGGTCTCTTTTTCCGGTGCTTATAGGAATAAGGTTTTTCTCAGCTTTGAAAAGGGTTTTTCTTCATAGCTTTGTTTTACAGGTTTTTTTTTCATAAGAACCGGCGATATAAACCCAGGATCAGAATCAATAGTCAGTCTATCTCCAAACTTCACATTGGGTGGTAGCCCTGCTCAAAAGTACATAGAAAAATCAAGCAAAATACAATCTTCATATCGGGCGGAAGCTCTTCTCTAAAGTACAGAGAAATAATTCTCTAAATATTATATTACTTCAAATATTCTGGTTATTTGGAAACTATTTTTAAGTGGTCGAAATATGATTTTCAACATAAAAATAGAATCAGTGTTGTGCTTTTAAAATTCAATCGAACTGAAGTCCATTCGAATTTCAAATCCCTTTTTTAATAAAGCGATACTTAACTCAGAAGATCCTTTTGACAATTCCATTGAAATAAGTTAATATAAAATATTCGCTTTATGGTCTGTAAAATAATTTTATTGCACTAAAATTGCTTTCAATTTTCGTTAGATATTTGCAGTCGCTATTCCCATGTGAAACTAACACTAAATAATTGTTATTCTTTGTTATGTAATTCAAACTATCACGGCATTTCCATGTATTTATAAAAGTCATTTAATATAAAGGAATCCAAACCTGCAAAAATCACTAACTTAAATGTACCGATATTCATTTTTTTATAACAATTGCTCTTTGTTAGTTTTTATGATAATATTGATTGCAAACCTTTCTCACAACAACCTGAAGCAGTTTTAGTGAAAATCAAATTATTTTCCAGGCCAAAGTGCTAAAGCTAATTTCTTTACTGGATTGACAAATGTTGCATTTTACCAAATATAATCGAACCTATGTTATTTTTTTAAATATCTGCATAAATTCAGATGATGGTGAAAAATCTCAAATTGAAAACGACAAATTCCAAACTGTCCCAGAAAAATTGCTTATAACAGTTTTAATTATTGATACTTCATAGAGATTTTTACTCACGATCACTTTCACAATAATTTACAGTATTCAATTATTATTCAAGTTTAATAACACTTCTTAATCAGTTGTTTTGATTGAGCATACATTATTCAGATTGCGGGAGTAGGTGTCAAGCTTCGTATGAATTATTCGGCAAAGCTACACTTTTGTATACAGTTCTTCGTTTTTATTCTTACTGCAATTATTAACCGATTTTCAGGAATCTTTTTTACTTTCTTCCAATTATATGAATGCAATAACTCTGTCAATTAAAATTGAATCAAGTCATCCTTTTAAATTTTAGAATTCGTAACCGACATAAATTTCATGTCAACGAAAGGATAGTTCGTTCCGCATGAGTCGACATGCAGGCTATACTTACGTGTGCACTTTAATATTTATATTATTACTGCAAATATTAACGGATTTTCAAGAATCTTTTTTTTACCTTCTTCAAATTATATGAATAAAATAATTTTGCTAATTAAAAATGAATGAATTCATGCTTTTATAATTTGAATTTTTGTAAATGACCTGAGTCTCATGACAATGAAAGGGTCATTCGTTACGACCAATTTGATGCACCCAGGGCGTGTGCCTTGTGAGTTTCACGAGGTTTGATGAGAATGCTGCTAAAAACCACAAACAACTAACGCTTAGCATCACCTCAATTTTTCTCTATTGCTCTCTCCTTTTTTTATTATTAAACAAAACATAAACATTTTTTCCAAAAACCTGCGCAAGCTAGCAAAATAGAATAATATTTAGATGTCGTATGCAATAAATGAAAGAACAATTGCGGCTCTAAAGTGGAATCCCGATTTCAAACTCTAATAAATCCCCTTAAACAATTGCGCCAACAGGCCACATCAGATGTCTGCTTCCTCCTTTTATATTCACAGAATGAGGCAGGTTTGCATCTTTGTAACCTGTAAAACTTTAGTGATTAGGTACTTGATTTTTTAATTGTGCGGAATTAGTAAAATCCGCCTGATGGAACCTGATTGAAATTTCAAATTGACCCTACTACATATGCCGAATTGAGTCATATTCAAGAACAAAATTAATTTGGTTCCATGCAACCGTGTCAGTAACATATCCCACCGAATCGACTTTTTTAAGTTTGGCTTAAAGGGTCCATTAATGCAGGGCAGTACTGGGAGAATTGCCGAATAAATGCACTTATGAGTAGTACTGTGCCACTACTGCGCCCATAAAGAATTATGGCCAAGTACAGAAATTTCCAACTGGGGAAAAACGGCAAAAATATCATAAAATGTTATAGTGACCATTCATGGTTGGCGGGACAAGCTTGTACAGGTGTGGAACTGTATAATTTTGCAATCTTAAAATATCTGCAAATAAGTAAGGAAAGAATTTCATGATTACATAATCTTAGATGTGGAACTCCGCTTGGATCTTTCCTTATGTTGTGGACATCATTTTCTGGAATTTTCAAGCCTTCTTGATCTGATTTGACCTAAAACAGTCTTTAATTATCAAACTATTTATCACATTAGAAAAAATAAAAAGTTGAATAATATGAATTAAATAATTAACTACACTGGTCGAAAAATAACATAAAAAGTGTCAATCATATTTTAATTTGGTGAATTTATTTATATTAGAGTTACTCCCTAAAGTTTCACAGGTAAAAAAAATGAAGGTCCGTGTCTTTTTGTATAAGTAGAAAAAAATGATATTCTGTAGCCCTAGAGGCGTATTCAGTGAAAAGCTCAACTCATGAGTAGTAGCGTTTCCGGTTTATATTCGGACCGAAGCAGATTTCTTCTCGTTTCTCTAAATATTTGTCTAGTATTCGGGCAAATTAACAATTAAAATAATTATATTATATTTAATTCAATTAAAACTCAATTTTATTGTTATACTGTTTTACTGTCTTTCAATGTTTTTTATGCATAACAATAAATGAATTAAAATTTTATGTGACTATAATTTTGAATATCTGTTAGAGGTACGAGGTAAACATTAAAAATATTTTTTTAAAAGTTTTTAATGCTTGCATAGGCAATTGAAAATTATTGCTTTTTTGTGATAATTTCAAGATTGATATTTAAGATGATTTTTATAGCATAATATTGTAAGAAGCACATTTTTCATTGTTCCTCATGTAATAAAATATTCATTAACATTCCAGTACACGCGCTATATCTGACAGATATGTACATATAGTTGAGCGTTCTTTATCACTGGTTAGGCGGGTGGAGCGGAACATCGCGTCGTCCCCCTCCCTTATATTTCTCACGCTTTCGTTGCTCAACAGTTCAGTAGAGCTTTTTTGATATATTTTCATTACCTACTTGGTAGCAATGCAATAGGTACCACGTTCTAATATTGAATTCTAAGTTTTTTTGTGCGTTCATACATTCGTGTTCTTTCAGGTTTCTATTTTGCAGGACTGATTAGTTGTATACTTAGTGTTACTAGTCTTATTTCTACTTAGTGTACTTAAATTTACTAGTCTTCTATATTGATAGGCTCCTTTATTTGTCTGTACACATTTTCACCTTAAAAATGCAAAAAATTTAGTTTTATTATTTATTTTATCAATTAAACGATTGTATATCTCCCAGATACCCACCAAGGGGCGCATATAAGAGTGTTAACATTTAAAAAAATTTTAAATGCAAAGAAAATAAACCTAAAAAGTCGAATTTTTTATATATAAACACAACAATTGATATTTATTGCCCTCCATAGGTTGCAAAAAATGTCAACTATATTTCTAAGTTCTCATGCCTCTTCAGCAAGCTTTCTGTAAATTTCAGATCAACAATGAAACCTTTCTCTAATTATCACTATCATAAATTTAAAAAAAATGCTTTTCCTAGCGCCAAAAAATGTTTTTGTTCAAACAAGCTTACCGGGTCTATTTAAAGTAAAAACTACTTGTCAGCTGTACAGACACAACTTATCTTATTATCTTCTTATGATGAAGTGAATAACTACGAAAATTATGAAGGAAAATGGTTTAAAAGTAGATTTACAACATAAATTAGAAATTTAAGAATGTTTTCTAATATTCAACATATTATATAAGTAAGAAATGAATTAAATGATTTAAAACATAGAAGTCATATTACTATGGCTTCAGCTAATTTTTATTTTGTATTGTCACAGTTATTCACTCTATGATAATTTTTTTTACGAGGGCTGGTATAAAATGTTCAAAAGCACACCGAGAAGGGTCCGAACTTCTCGGTAGAGCGGGGATCTTAGTCGCAGAACTGCAATGACCCTGGCATATATAATATTCAATTATACATTGCGTATAATTATACATTATACATTGCGTCTGGGCTTCTTATCGGACCTGCCCAGCTGCGATATTAGCCGGTGCGTCCGGGAGGCTTCTTCAATGAGGCTGCCTCCCTATACGCCAAGCATCTCATCGTCCCAGGTAGATGATTGTTCCGGGGATTCTCTTCTTTTGACGCGCAGAGGTAGAACTGCGGCGTAATCTCGCCTAGGCAGCGGTAGTACCCCGTTGACTCCCACTTATTGCGCACACGGTAGGACATCCATCCCACCTTCAGGTGTCCCGTGTGCACTAGCCTCACGGCTAGCTTTACAGTCAGCTCCACAAAAGCCTTCAGATTATTTCTGAAGGGTCTTTTCATGAATCTGACATATACCTCTCCAATCTGTTTGCTTCCGAAGTGGCTTCTCACTGCCTCCTCTACTTCAGTTGCGTCTGCAGATGGGTCAAGGTCCAAGATCTCGACCTCGGTGCGAAGGAC